>NC_091307.1:7548361-7658361 GCF_038502225.1 Cherax quadricarinatus
TGCTTACCTTGGAAGGTTCTCATATCCCACACTGGGGATGCAGAAGCAGGGTGTGGTTGGCTTAGCACTGGTGCCGTGCTCCTTCCTTGAGTGGAGGTGGCCATACTGGGTGGGTCATTGGGCTAATCGGGGGGGGGTCTCATTGGGCTTATCAGGGGGGGGGGACATGGACATGCTCCGCATAGGTCAGTAGACCTGTTGCAGTGTTCCTTCTTTCTTATGTTCTCTCACTCTCTCTCTCGCTCGCTCGCTCTCCTTTACACAGGGTTTGACAAGGTTAAGGATCCCCAGCTTTATTGACAAGCTATTTACAGGTTAAGGATTCCTAACTTTATTGGCAAGTTAAGAGCTGTTACCTACATCAGCTCATTTGAAAGCATTTTTATTGTTATGAGACATACAAGTAGGGAACAGGATGAAGTTGGAGCCATCTGTGGGCCAGCATTTTCATTTGATCAACTGACTTTATCTCGTTGACATCATTATGCTGTACGAATGTGTTCCATACTCGAGTCATCCTGGGTATGTATGATCTCAGATGGAGTGATGTTCTGGAGAAGGGTACAGCCAGAGTGAAGTTGCTGCTTTCTGCCCGTCTTGGGGCATAAAAGCTTGTTTCACGCTGTCCTCGAAGTGGATCCAAGTGCTGTACTTTGACAATACTGGCCTTGTACATAACAGTAAGGCCACCCACATCCCTCCTATGTTGAAGGCTCTGCTGAAATGACAGATCTATCCAGGATGAGTCCATGCGAGAGATGAGACGTCTTGCTCTGTTCTCTACTCTGTCAAGCAGTCGCAGATGAGAGGGGGGGGGGGCAGGCAAACCAAGAAAGTGGAGCATACTCAAGGTGTGAGCGTACTTGTGCCTCGTACAGAATCTTGCAACCCCTACTGTCATGTAGATGCGAGATACGGCGAAGTGCTGTAAGCTTCCTGGCTGCCTTGTTTGCAAGATTTACAACATGGTTCTTCATGGTTAGTTTGGAGTCAAATTTCACCCCAAGGATATCAACTTCTTCTCCAGGTGCCAACACCCTCCCATTCATCCTTACTACTGCACCAGCATTACCATCATGGTGCCTAGAGACCATCATCATTTGCGTTTTCTCAGGTGCAAATGTTACTTGCCATCTATTTCCCCAAGCGGATATAGCTCTCAGCTGGTGATTGATGTAGCTTAGAGCAGCTGGCATTTCTTCTCTTGGATAAGTGAATGTCAGTGTACAGTCGTCTGCATATGCATGTGATTCTGGGATGAGATGAAGAAGGTCGTTGAAGTAGACATTCCATAACAATGGTCTCAGCACGCTTCCTTGTGGAACACTTGCCCCAATAGGATGTCTTGCTGATTCCGTTCCATTGAGAACTACACTTAGAGATCTACCATGAAGGTAATCACTGAGGAGACATAGCGTAGAGCCTGCAATTCCCAGTGCTTGAAGTTTTGCTAAGAGGCCCTGGTGCCACACCCGGTCGAAAGCGCCAGCAATGTCCAGTGCTACCACACAGCTGACTTTGGATTCATCCAGTGACTGGTGCCACTTAGTGGAGAGGTTTAACAACAGATCAGCAGCAGAGTAACCTTTCCTGAAGCCATATTGACGATCACAAAGTCGTGAGTGATAGTCAAAAAACTGTCATTTGTCTTGAGATTATTGTCTCAAGGATCTTACCAGTGATTGACAGGAGTGACACTGGTCTGTAGTTGCTGATTTCTGCTCTGTTCTTCTTTTTGTGAACAGGGACTACATTTGCCTCTTTCCATAGAGAGGGCCATTTACACTGTACTAGGCAGTGCTGAAAGATGCGAGTTAGAGGTGCTGCTAGCTGGTCTGCACATCTTCTCAGCAATCTTGGGCTCAGCTTGTCTGGGCCCACAGCCTTTTCTTGGTCAAGCGATTTAAGAAGGAAATGCACCTCTTCCTGCCTTATTGTCACCACTGACAGTTTTGACACAGTTCTTGCAGCTAGCCAAGGAGGGTCCCTTGCTGGATCAGGAACTTGCATTTTGGTAGCAAAGTGTTCAGCAAAGCGGTCCGCCTTCTCTTGACTACTAGTAGAGGTGGTCCCATCCTGTCGATTTAGAGATGGAATGAGCTCATCAGGCAGATAACCTTGTCTGTCCTTGACCAGTGACCACCAGGTTTTGGAGCCTACCCTACCTGATGCTAGCTTTCTTTTAGTGTCCACCTCCCATTTAGCAATGGCCCACTTTTGAACGTCACCCATATGCCTGTGCAAGTTCCTGTTATAGGTGGTAGGATGTCTCTTATTCCTTCGCCATGCTTTGTACTTAGCAGTAGCAGCCTCTCTACAACGAAAGCCAAACCAAGGCTGATCTGTAGGCTTCGTCACATATTGCCGGTGAGGAATGTGTTCTTGTTGTAGATTAAGGATGTGTCCAGTGACGGCTTTCACTTGGTTGTCAACATCCCCTTGGAGAAGAGTATTCCAATCGGTGGTGGCAAGCTCAGAGCGAAGGGCTGGCCAATTACCTCTTTCCCATAGCCAGGTTGTGAGTGTGGACTCCTCACCTCGTTCTGTTAGGATCTTAAGTGTTGTAAAAACAGCCTGGTCAGACGATCCAACGTAGCGGAGGGGTTGACAAGTGACTATGCCTTCTGCCAGATCACTAACTACTGGGTCAAGGGAGGAGCCAGAGATGTGAGTAGGGAAATCAACAAAGTTTCTCATGTCAAACACTGCAAGGTCATCAAAGTCCCTCTGTATAAGGTGCTGGTTGAGGTCACCAGCAATTATGATATGTTGACAGTTGTGTTGTAGCAGAAGGGAATCAATATTTTCCATTAGGAAGTTGATGGGGTCTGCATGCTGCCACTGAGGTCTGTACATTGCACATGCTAGTACAGAGGTACTAGTGTTTATGCATAGCTTGAAGAACATCATTTCAAGATGTGTAGGGGTGGCAACATCAATGTGCTGGGCATGAACACTTTTAGAGAACACACAGCAACACCTCCTTGCCCTTGCCTGTCTCTTCTCATCCATGAGGTGTAGCCAGCAATTCTTGCAAAGTTTTCTGGAGTCCTGTCATCCAAAAATGTTTCAACAACAGCTATCATGTCGGGACGTCGAGTGTTCACAAAACTGTGTGAGCTCTCCAACAGTAATGAAACCTCTAATGTTGGCCGACAGGATGCTGATAGACTGGCTCCTCATGATGTGGTCAACTTGAGGTGGTGGGTGTGTAGGGCATGTAAGGTGCCTGCCCTTGAGAGAGGTAGGGTACTGAGGCAGCTGCAGGGATGTAGGTCTGTGGTCTTGTATAAGGCACAATACCACCTGCTGTGCTGGAATAGGAGTAGCTGAGTGGGTGACGTGTGAGAGTGTTCACCAATTCAGAGATCCTGCTGGTTTGTTCTGAGAACAGGTCTCTAAACAGGTGGTCCTGTCTGTCAAGTTCCTTTTTCTTCCGACACTGGTCCTCATGATGTCCTTTCTTGTAGCAGTAATTGCACCTGGTATCTCGCAGACAGTTGTTGGCGGTGTGCTCCTTCCGGTGACAGCGAGAACACAGCCTAGGTGCCTGGGAGGGTGGACTATGATTTGTTGCACTTCCTGTGTTTTGCAGATTTGTCCTCAGGTTCTGCCGCTGGAACTGTGTTAGTGGAGGGTGAGACAGCCGTAGATGTCTTCCTCTTCCACGTCCTCTGCCCCGTCCTCTACCAGTTCTGACAGATGTGTCCCTGCTGTTCGTACTTTGGCGCAGTAGGTGATCAGGTGCAGTGATAGTTCCCTTATTATTAACTGCACCAATCTCTGGTGGAGAAACTCCTGACTCAGAACTTGCTGATGAAGCACTGCTGCCAGATTCTGGAATAGTGTCGGCACGTGTGCTGACAGGTGTAGGATCGGAGATGGTATGTGCACTGTCAAGTGGACTGGCAGTGGCTGAAGCAGAGATGTCAGGTGTAGGAGAATTAACAGATCCAAGGCTTCCCTCGTTGCTGGGAAGAGGATTTGTTTCCTCAGTGGTGGTCAGAGGAATTGTGTTAGAATTCCCAAAGGTAGTGTTTTGAACTCTCAGTCTGTGGGACCTTAGCGATGACAGAATTCCACCAGTTATTTATCCCTGAGTTAAGCTCAGTGTGGGACTTCCAGTCTTTGTCAATAGTGTCACCATCAGCTGAGCAGCTTACGCCACTTGATGTAGGCTTGCACTGGCCTTCTACAACAGCTTGGAGGTTATCTAATGATTTGAGGAGCTCATGAAGTGCTTCCCTGTGATGGATTATCTTAGCTGCAACTTTACAACACAGCCCAAGAGGGCAGTCTTGATCTTTGGTCAGAAGTCCCTGAGGTACGACTTCTGAACCTTCTCTCTCGCTCTTTCTCTCTTTCTCTGTTTCACGGGTGTGTCCATGTGCGAGAGATGCATCCTTACATCTGAGAGAATCTTTACCACGTCAATGCACCAGTTAAAACTCTTGCAACATTGCATAGCTCCTGAAGAAGCACGGTAGTACGAAAAGCCTAGAGCAAGTGTTTTCCATAATCTATTCGCTTGTTTTACAAACACACACACACACACACACACACACACACACACACACACACACACACACACACAGGACAGGAGGGTTAGGGGAGACATGATAACGTCATACAAAATACTGCGTGGAATAGACAAGGTGGACAGAGACAGGATGTTCCACAACTGGGGCACAGAAACAAGGGGTCACATTTGGAAGTTAGACTCAGATGAGTCAAAGGGATGTTAGGAAGTATTTCTTTAGTCATAGAGTAGTCAGGAAGTGGAATAGTCTAGCAAATGATGTAGTGGAGGCAGGAGCCATACATAGCTTTAAGACGAGGTATGATGAAGCTCATGGAGCAGGGAGAGAGAGTACCTAATAGCGTTCAGTGAAGAGGCGGGGCCAGGAGCTAAGTATTGACCCCTGCATCCACAATTAGGTGAGTACACCCATACGCGCGCCGCAGTTCGTGCCTTCAGACTATCCTTCCGCTTGTTCATTCATTAGCAGTTTATTACTACTTAATGTGAGTTTATATAATATATATATATATATATAAATATATAAATATATATAAATATATATATATAAATATATAAATATAAATATATATATAATATATATAAATATATATATATATATATATATATATATATATATATATATATATATATATATATATATATATATATATATATATATAAATATATATATAAATATATAAATATATATATAAATATATAAATATATATATAAATATATAAATATATATAAATATATAAATATATATATAAATATATAAATATATATGTAAATATATAAATATACATATATATATAAATATATAAAAATATGTATATATAAATATATATATAAATATAAATATATATATGCAAATATGTAAATATATATATATATATAAATATATAAATATATATATATATAAAAATATAAATATATATATATATATAAATATATAAATATATATATATATATATATATATATAAATATATAAATATATATATATATATATATAAATATATAAATATATATATATATAAATATATATATATATATATATAAATATATAAATGATATATATATTATATATATATTAAATATATATATAAATATATAATATATATAAATTATATATATATAAATATATATATATATATATATATATATATATATATATATATATATATATATATATATATTATGATATATATATATATATATTATATATTAAATATAAATATATATATATATATATATTATATAATATATATATATATATATATATATATATATATATATATATATATATATATATATATATATTATGGTTCACCTCTGGTGTAAATTGTGGGACCCATAGCCTCGGAGAAGTGCATAAAAAGGCTTCAAGGAAGAATATTTGGATTTCTTCCTGAAAGCCATTTGAATATTCCACTTTCCCTACCACCCACCCCATCTTTTCATTCTTTTTTACCAATAGGTATATTTTATTACATAACATGGTACAAAAGATTTAAGATATACATTGTTGATATAAAGACGGCATATACAGTTCGAAGTTTTATTTATTTATTTACTTATTAACACATCGTCCGTCTCCTACCAAAATAGGGTGGCCCGAAAAAAAAAAACTTTCATCATTCACTCCATCACTGTCTTGCCGGAGGCGCGCTTACACTACAGTTATAAAACTGCAACATTAACACCCCTCCTTCAGAGTGCAGACACTGTACTTCCCATCTCCAGGACTCAAGTCCGGCCTGCCGGTTTCCCTGAATCCCTTCATAAATGTCACCTTGTTCACACTCTAACAGCACGTCAAGTCCTAAAAACCATTTGTCTCCATTTGCTCCTATCTAACACGCTCACGCACACTTGCTGGAAGTCCAAGCCCCTCGCACACAAAACCTCCTTTACCCCCCTCCCTCCAACCTTTCCTAGGCCGACCCCTACACCGCCTTCCCTCCACTACAGATTCTATTTCGTTCCAACCTCTCTCTACGTCCAAACCATCTCAAGAACCCCTCCTCAGCCCTCTGGATAATTGTTTTGGTAATCGCGCACCTCCTCCTAATTTCCAAATTGCTAATTCTCTGCATTATGTTCACACCACACATTGCCCTCATATATGACATCTAAAGTGCCTCCAGCTTTTTCCTTGTTGCAACATTCATCACCCATGCTTCACACCCATATAAGAGCGTTGGTATAACTATACTCTCATGCATTCCCCTCTTTGCTTCCATGGACAAGGTTCTTTGTCTCCACAGACTCCTAAGTTCACCACTCACCGTTTTCCCCTCATCAATTCTATGATTCATCTCATCTTTCATAGACCCATCCGCTGACACGCCCACTCCTGAATATCTGAATACATTCACCTCCTCCATACTCTCTCCAATCTGATGTCCAATTTTTTAGTCACCTATTTTTTTTGCTATCCTCATCACCTTACTCTTTCCTGTATTCACTTTTAATTTTCTTTTTATATACGCTACCAAACTCATCCAACAAACTCTGCAACTTCTTTTCAGAATCTCTCAAAAGCAGTGTCATCAGGAAAGAGCAACTCTGACAACTCCCACTTTGTGTTAGATTCTTTATCTTTTAACCCCACACCTCTTGCCAACACCCGAGCATTCACTTTTCTTACAACCACATCTATAAATATATTGAACAACCATGGTGACATCAGACATCCTTGTCTGAGGCATACTCCTACTGGGAAATAATCTCCCTCTTTCCTATATACTCGTCTAACTTGAGCCTCACTATCCTCTTAAAAGACCTTCACTGCTCTTAGTAACCTGCCTCCTATCCATACATTTGCATCATCTGCCACTTGCTCACCTCTCCACCCTGTCATACGCCTTTTCCTAATCCATAACTGCCACAAAAACTTCTTTACCCTTATCTAAATACTGTTTACCTATACGTTTCACTGTAAACACTTGGTTTACACACACACTCTACTTACATATATGTCATGCGGAATAAGTAAAACTTGCAATTTTGGCTTAAACAGCAACGCTCTTCTTGCCGAATGATGCAATCGAAAATTTTTGCTTGCAATAATTTCACAAAAATCATTTTGAACCTAACGAAAAATATTTCATTGTGTTTGCTTATTATCAAATTATTGTAAAGTTATCTAAAATGTATTTAATTGGATTAGGCTAAATTAAATCGCGTTTGTTATAATATGATTAGGTAAGTTTTCTAACGTTCTTTTGGTAGAAAATTAGGCTATTACTGAACATATAAACACAAACTTAATTTTGTATACATAGGCGATCGAGATCCCATGAAGCATTATCGCTGTCTTTATTCGTTTATTAATAGCCGTATTTGGAATGATACACTAGAAGATTTACTTGAATGCATAAGTGAAAGTTGAGAAAAAATGAGTAGGGAGGATAAAGTAAGAGAAGGATGGGAAAAGGGAAAGGGAAGAAGGGTGGAACAGACTAAAGAAGAGCAGGATGGGAGATGTATATGGAGGAAAGAGCAAAGAAAAAGGTAAAGTAAGTTGTGTGTCGCAGGTCCGTGGTCTGTCAGGTAGGATCAAGTCTTTGGACTTGTACATGGAAAACTCGGGGTCAATTTTATAACTGCAGACTCGCTCGCTCTTCACAACAGTGTGTCAGTAACTACCTAGCATTCTTTTGTAGCCATTTTTCTCCCTGATGAAGAACTACTGGGCGAGTGGGGGCTACGGCTTAAACAACAACGGTTAACCATGTTAACCTTTACACCAGTTGGACTAATTAGATTATAAACACAGGTAAAAAACATGTGCGTTCATATTCGCACGCGCTGTTACTTTAGGCTATGATGAAATTAAGACACATGTGCAACATCTGGGTATCTTTATTGTAGACTTGATCTTGATTCTGAGGACATGTACATAACCTTCACGACTACGACAACTACTACTACATCTAACCCATCTCTTTGAGAAGGACCTACTTCCACTGGGAAATCCCGCTTACCAGTGACTATGCCCTCATCTGCTACTCCTGACCTGACGTTAGTATATAAGCGCCAGGCTCCTTGCTTCTGTTTCAGAATCTCCACGACGATGGTGCTCTTCGCACCTACTCCTAGGTTGAGGGACTGATTACCTCATCTTCTGTATATAGTCCTACTTTCTTCAAGTTATGTCTTAGAATTTGTATTGATAAAGCCACTGGATGGCGAAACGTCTACAATAAAGATACCCAGATGTTGCACATGTCTTAATTTCATCTTGTCGGTATTATATACCAGTCTTGCACAACTTTAGGCTATCCTTACTCCTCGTCTGTCCACTGGAATATACTTCTGTCTTCTGATTTCTTATTGTGTGTGAGAAAACCTATTTAGTAATCACATACCCAGAGTGCAACGTCACAAGACAGATTAAGGGCAACAGAAGTACTGTAAAGATGATAGTAGAGTCTTCAGGGCTCGGCTTAGGTCTTACACTTTCTAATATATAAAAGAAACTTAACTGATGATGTAAACTTAATTAAAAGAATGTAAACGGAATATGAAAATAAACTAGCATAATATCTGGACAGACTGCAGAAACCGTCCAACAAGTGGATACAAAATTTCATGACAAGTGAGAGAGTATCACCTCGGACAATAAAATGAAGGTCTTTGTATTAAATGCTATAAGAAGCCTCTTTCTAGGGGAACATAAAACAGTAAGTCATATTACATAAGGAACGTATACAGTGCTGTAAAATGCGTGCACTTCCTTCAGAAATATAAACACAATGTGCAGTAGTTAGGTAACTTTATTCTGAAACGTTTCGCCTACACAGTAGGCTTCTTTAGTCGAGTGCAGAGAAGGCAGCAGAAGCAGTAGAGATGTAGAGACGGTGTAATCAGTCCATCACCCTTGGAGAAGAATTTTGCTCCATAATCTTAATGTGAAGCTGAAACAACTTATTTGTATACTTTCAAAGGTGAGGCGCAGATAATCTTGACGAGAGGAGAGACGGAGCCCACAAGTAGAAGTAAGAATGTTATCAATGGGAGGGCAAGTCCCTCTCAGATCCATCCATTCTCATTTGTAACGAGTGGGGAGGCAAAAAAGATTATCGAAGATGTTCTCTATACCAAGATACCGTTGTACTGCAGTGTCTGACACATGAATATGATGATGGTATACAATACCGACAAGTTGATAAGACACGAGCAACAGTTAGGTAGCTTTATTCCAAAACGTATTGAGAAAACGTTTCGAAATAAAGTTACCTAACTGTTGCACATGTGACTTATCAACTTGTCGGTATTGCATACCATTATTAGATACTGTTCACCACTTCAGTCAGTCCTGGTTTATACAGAATCAATGTGGAGCCCACGTTATACACAGAAGCTCGAGGATATCCAGAAGAATGCAGTAATGCTAAAACAGTCAAAAGAGGAGAGAAGTGAACTAAGAAGTGAACTATCATACCAAATGAGAAGCAAAGGCATGAGTATGGTGGACTAGATAATTCGGGTCATTGTCATGGTCGACAAGGATGACTGACTTGGAACGTATCAGAACATTAAGGCATAGAAGCTGAATCTACTCTCCTTTTCCTTGAATCAAACCTGGTATGATCCTGACGGGTTTAGTGCTTCCTTGTTATACGTGGCCTGATTCTTCCTCACCTTCTGATTGATTCGTGTTCTTCGCCTGACGCATTCATCATTTTCCTCAACTTACGTCTGATCCATCATTAATCTTATGATTGATCCATTATTTTCCTCACCTAACTCATCCATCATTTTCCTCGCCTAACTGATCCATCATTTTCCTCACCTAACTGATCCATCATTTTCCTCACCTTATGACTGACGTGTCATGTTCCTTATCTTAATAACCCGTCATGCTCGTCGCATTCATTACAGTGCCCCTCTCATTATGCCTTTTAATCTACACTTGACCCCTCATCTATTTACCCTTCACTGCCTTCATTCTCCGCCATTACTTCATTATCTCTCGTTGCCCATCCATCATACGTTCTCTCTCTCTCTCTCTCTCTCTCTCTCTCTCTCTCTCTCTCTCTCTCTCTCTCTCTCTCTCTCTCTCTCTCTCTCACCTTCTCTCTCCAAACTTTCTCTATCACTCCCCTTTCCAAGTTACGTTCGTTTTGGTGGAGAGCTTCATAGCCAAAGGGCCTGAGAGGCATTCATTTTTTTCATAATCTGAAGGGGACGCGTATGTTGTGAGGGGAACCCCAGAGGCGAGCAGGACCACCATCCGCAGTGCCATCTGACGCTGTGTGTACTCACCTAGTTGTACTCACCTAGTTGAGGTTGCGGGGGTCGAGTCCGAGCTCCTGGCCCCGCCTCTTCACTGATCGCTACTAGGTCACTCTCCCTGAGCCGTGAGCTTTATCATACCTCTGCTTAAAGCTATGTATGAATCCTGCCTCCACTACATCGCTTCCCAAACTATTCCACTTACTGACTACTCTGTGGCTGAAGAAATACTTCCTAACATCCCTGTGATTCATCTGTGTCTTCAGCTTCCAACTGTGTCCCCTTGTTACTGTGTCCAATCTCTGGAACATCCTGTCTTTGTCCACCTTGTCAATTCCTCTCAGTATTTTGTATGTCGTTATCATGTCCCCCCTATCTCTCCTGTCCTCCAGTGTCGTCAGGTTGATTTCCCTTAACCTCTCCTCGTAGGACATACCTCAAGAGAGCATAAACTGATATGAGTGTGCATAAATTAGGCTAATGTCTAAATAGCATTCCCCCACTTGTAGGATATTTTCCAAAACAAAACTCCACATACAAGTCGACAACCGTATTACTGGCTGCTTACAGTGAACATATCAGGAAGGAGCTATAACAAGATAGACAATTTTAATGATTCTTCAAGAGACACTTATACAGGGTATAAATGTGGGCAATGTATATCACAGTGAGCCAGCTGTCACATGATTAGGCAAACTTAAACCAACCTTTTATACAATTTGACATGTTGGTCATGAGGAACACCACCTCCAAATTGTTATGAGACAAATATAGTTACACATCATCAACACGTACGTGTGTAACTATATTTGTCTCATAACAATTTGGAGGTGGTGTTCCTCATGGCCAACATGTCAAATTGTATAAAAGGTTGGTTTAAGTTTGCCTAATCATGTGACAGCTGGCTCACTTTGATATACATTGCCCACATTTATACCCTGTATAAGTGTCTCTTGAAGAATCATTAAAATTGTCTATCTTGTTATAGCTCCTTCCTGATATGTTCACTGTAAGCAGCCAGTAATACGGTTGTCGACTTGTATGTGGAGTTTTGTTTTGGAAAATATCCTACAAGTGGGGGAATGCTATTTAGACATTAGCCTAATTTATGCACACTCATTTCAGTTTATGCTCTCTTGATTCGGTGTAATAATACCGAAAAAACTATGTAAATCATAGAATTTTATGGACTGGGAACTTTTGACCAATGGTACGTTCTTCTTTCCACACAGTTGGTATCCATAAACTGCGCCTATGTAAACTGAACGTAGGTCTTTAGAAGGCCCAAAGAAAATCATTTTCTGATAGGACGCGCTTTGTAATAATGAGTACAAGTCGGCGAGTACATACGTACACACACACACACACACACACACACACACACACACACACACACACACACACGTACGTGTTGATGATTGTGTGTGTGTGTGTGTGTGTGTGTGCGCGCGCGTGTGCGTGTGCGTGCGCGTGTGCGTGCGCGTGTAAGGAGGTACATTTTAATTAGTTCTGAGACGGTGTGTCAGGGGCTAGTAGCATCTACACACATTACTGTCAAGTTCTGGGCTAGCATAACCCTACCCAAGTGTGTGTGTGTGGGGGGGGGGGAAGCGGGTACACCATTTCAACCCCTCCCCGCACAAGACTAACAGTCACTAACATATACGTGAGTGGAGAGGGGATACTTACACAGCCTCAGTTTTCTCACACACCCCAAGGAATTCGAAGTCTCAAATACGAAACATTGAGTTTCCTCAGACAAGACCCAGGTGAGATGATGTCCATAAAACACACTACTCCACACTCCGCCTTGAATCAGCAATGGGAATTATCATAACACTATCAGCGGTGTGTCGTGTATTAAAGAGCGATGTAAATATTGCCTGGCCGTTGAAAATTCTGCTTAGTTTATCTGATTGTATATGCCTTTTTTATTTTTTTTATGAATGAATTTAATCTTGGTGTTATAAGATCCAGACTTTTTAATCTTTCAAGAAAAGAGCTTGTCACTTGGCAATCTGTTCTCTGATACATAATATTGTATCCCAAGTATTATCTTCCACCTTCCCGCTTGGTTAAAAAAATGATTTGACACTGTCAGACTTACGTTTAGATTATATTAACTCGCACTTTTCCCAGATGCATGTCAGTAGGATTCAGATTAATCAAATATACTGTGAAATATATTCTTATGCTGGAATTTCTCAGTGTTTTTTGTCAGTGAGTAGAATTCCTTCAGCTAGACAATTGGGCAACGTTTCTCAAAAAGTTACAGTATCATTTGTTCACCTTAGCATTTTTTTTCACAACACGCAGTTACTCACAGTAGTGACTGTCGTTACATACTTTGTAGTCTACCTCCAACTCCTAACTTATAACAGTTTTAGCACCCTGTCCTGTGGCATTTTAAGTCCACAAGAGAGCAGACTAGACCAATGTCCAAAGTGACACACAACACAGGTCCAATAATTACACATAACTGTTACTGGAACATTGTCCCATCATTACCCTGGGAAAGTGTGACCGGTATATAAGTCAGTACAAAGCCTTGCAGAATCTATGTTCCACAGGCTGCTGACATATCAGAACAGTGTGATTAAACATCTACCTTTTACGTAAAAAAAAATACTCTTGATACAAGCAGTGACAACAGAGTCCATTAGGATCAACACCTGTGCCACATATAAACTAAATAATGTAGATCTTAATACTACTGATTGCGAAAAGGATTTAGGAGTTCTGGTTAGCAGTAATTTAAAACCAAGACAACAGTGCATTAGTGTTCGCAGTAAAGCTAACAGAATTCTTGGCTTCATATCTAGAAGTATAAATAATAGAAGTCCTCAGGTTGTTCTTCAACTCTATATATCCTTGGTTAGGCCTCATTTAGACTATGCTGCTCAGTTCTGGTTACCGTATTACAGAATGGACATAAATGCTCTGGAAAACGTACAGAGGAGGATGACAAAGACGATCCCATGTATCAGAAATCTTCCCCATGATGACACTCTTCAGGTCGCTTGTTCTGTCTAGGCTGGAATATTGCTGCACACTAACAGCACCTTTCAAGGCAGGTGAAATTGCTGACCTAGAAAATGTACAGAGAACCTTCACGGCGCGCATAACGGAGATAAAACACCTCAATTACTGGGAGCGCTTGAAGTTCCTGAACCTGTACTCCCTGGAACGCAGGCGGGAGAGATACATGATTATATACACCTGGAAAATCCTAGAGGGACTAGTACCGAACTTGCACACGAAAATCGCTCACAACGAAAGTAAAAGACTCGGCAGACGTTGCAAGATCCCCCCAATGAAAAGCAGGGGTGTCACTAGCACGTTAAGAGACAATACAGTAAGTGTCAGGGGCCCGAGACTGTTCAGCTGCCTCCCAGCATACATAAGGGGGATTACCAATAGACCCCTGGCAGTCTTCAAGCAGGCACTGGACAAGCACCTAAAGTCGGTACCTGTACCTGACCAGCCGGGCTGTGGCTCGTACGTTGGACTGCGTGCAGCCAGCAGTAACAGCCTGGTTGATCAGGCTCTGATCCACCAGGAGGCCTGGTCACAGACCGGGCCGCGGGGTCGTTGACCCCCGGAACTCTCTCCAGGTAAACTCTAGGTATGAGGATAGACTGAGGGCCCTGAATCTGCACTCTCTGGAAAGGCGTAGAATTAGAGGGGATGTGATCGAGGTGTATAAATGGAAAACAGGAATAAATAAAGGGGATGTAAATAGTGTGCTGAAAATTTCCAGCCAAGACAGGACTCGCAGCAATGGTTTCAAGTTGGAAAAATTCAGATTCAGGAAGGATATAGGAAAGCACTAGTTTGGTAATAGAGTTGTGGATGAGTGGAGCAAACTCCCGAGTACAGTTATTCAGGCTAAAACGTTGTGTAGTTTTAAAAATAGGTTAGATAAATACACGAGTGGGTGTGGGTGGGTGTGAGTTGGACCTGACTAGCTTGTGCTGCTGGGTCTGGTGCAGTGCTTCATCCTTGAGTGGAGGTGACCAGACTGGGTGGGTCACTGGGCTAATCCTGGGGGAGAGACATGGACCTGCTCCGCATAGGTCAGTAGGCCTGTTGCAGTGTTCCTTCTTTCTTATGTTCTTGTGTTCCAACCTGCCTCTTACTGCGGCGTGCTCCAAATACCTGAAGTTACTCAGTTTTTCAAAAGGCTAAAAAAATAACTAAGACCTTCAGCACTGCTGGAGACTTTTCACTACCCACACACAAAAAAGTGTTAGAACTGGTGTGTGAACACTGAGCTGTGTAGATGTAGAAAGGGAAAGACCACTCCCTCCCACTCGCCAATTGCCAGCTCGCACACTAGTGGGCTATTGGAAAAACCAGAATGGTAAGAACCAAATTTCTGCAACATCTCCGGCATTGCTGGCGATAGCTAAAGAATTGGAAACAAGCAGTTTGCTACTGTGCACCAGTGGCATTTCTGCCGATAAGAGGACTAAGTGGCCGCTTAGTGTCCCAACTACTGTGAGGCCCAGAAATCGTTAACTATTAGTTCCTTAACCTTTCGTGAGTTGTCCCCTTATCTGTAATGGTTGACGGTTTGATCCCGTGCCAAAAGGAATGCTCATTTTCATTTTATACAATCTATATCCATTCAGACACTAAAACACTATTTAAAAGTTCCAACATTTTGTTGAAAAATTATTTTTGAGAACTCCATTTATGCGATAACACGCCGTCAGCTGGCCAGCCCGTCATAGTCAGCCGTTCGTGGGGATCTAATGTTAAAATTTTATTTCCACTAGTACAGCAGCTGACAGCAGCGACGGGCCCCCTACAGTTTCATAAATTTTGTTACGCTAGGGATAGAGGCTCTAAACCTTTAAATTCTCTACTGCCGTATATAGCTTTAGCCTTCATTAAAACAATGTGTGTACAGTGTTTATATATATATATATATATATATATATATATATATATATATATATATATATATATATATATATATATATATATATATATATATATATATATATCATGTAAATATCACAAACCCAGCGGTACAGGATGAAGAATGATAGCTCTAGGCCTTTCGTGTTGCAATCAACATATAAGGAGCTTGCAAAGTTGCAGAAAGGAGGATGTCCAAGCAAATACGATCCCAAAGGACTCCAGTGAAGACGTCCTTTGGAATCATACTTGCTTGGACATCCTCCTCTTTCTGCAGCTTTGCAAGCTCCTGATGTGTTGATTGCAACCCACACATAACCAAACATTAACCGCCAGTCTCTGGCGGTTAATATTTTGTCATGTTTTGTGGTGATTCAAGTGCCAGTCTCTGGTGGTTAGACAAAGAATTAAAGTTTTTGAAGTGCATTTCTTGAATCCATCTTTTTTATCTTCCCAGTCAAGCGTGGTATTATCAATTATTTATTTGGAACGGACCAGTGCTTTCATTTTTATTCTAACAATATTCGATTAGACTCGGGTCACTACTGTTCCATAGTTGTTGGGTAACATTGGTACTGTTCTCTTGAAACCATTTCTTGGCCTATTTTCACATGGTTCACTGTCTTTCATAAAGTGTGTGGTGCCATGAATCTTGTTGCATGTAAGGAAATGTCGCTCAAGCACGTCTACTATTTAGAGACTCCGTCACAAGCTGCATGAGCCCCAGCATCACTTGAGGAATTTGTATTAAGTTTGCCTCCATCACCTCTATGTAAGAAAGACAAATATGCGAATATTATTCAGTATTACCACAGTAATTCTGAAGAATTATTTCGTAAAATCCTGTGTCTCATTTGCTTCACCTCTGCCCTCCTGACCCCGTGCCTCTCATTTCGTCCTGTACCTATCTGCACAATCGATCCTCCGAGTACCGTGTGCATCGTTGTATCCTCAAGGTCGTCAGTTTATTTTTTAACCTTATTTCCGCCCTCTTGCTTCTAGAATCTCTCTACTTTCTCCAACTTCTGAAAGTATTTTCTCAGATTTGTACTATCTGCTGGTGATGCGTATTATTATGTGTGACGTAAGTCCTAAAGGCTTCTTTATTGAGATTTCTGAAGGTAATTCTTAGATTCACTGGCCTCGCAGGAATTGCTGATGTAATACAGATCACAGGCGCCTCTAGCGGTAAAATAGTGCAATTACTCCCAGGTATTTCATTTCACTTTCTGTAATCTCTTTCCTCCCGGTTTTTACATTTTGTCTGATCCTCCTTCACACTCCACTTTGCATGACGCGGCTCTTGTCTATTCCTGTAGATTCATGTTCGACCACTCATGCAAATTGTTCAAAGTTTCTTGTAGCCTGCCTTTATTTTCTCCTGCTCTTATTTTTCTCATTAGTATCAAGTTATCAGTAAACAGCGATATATGAAAACTGTTTTCCTCCGTCAGGTATTGAAATTTCCTTCCTTACTGTCACTGTCCTCAGTCGGTTAGGTACTTGTTGCGAGTCCAAGTGTGCGACTTTGTGTACGTGCAGGTGATACAGTAAACAAGCAAGTTTTCTAGCTTATAAATTATTTGTGGGTTACAGAAGTTGAGCTATGCTTATACTGGTTTGAATTTGTGGGGAAGAAGTTTGCTCGTATTTCTTAGATCCAGAATGAATGCGTCAATGACTAGTGCAGGTCGTTTATCTATGAATGTGTGAATGACTGTCGTGAAGGTCTTTTGCCCATGACTATGTAATGACTGGTGTAGGTCGCTTACCCATAAATATGTAGAAGACTGGTGTAGGTCGTTTACGCATAAATATGTAACTGACTATGGTAAAGGCTGTTTACCTATAAATATGCAAATGACTGTGGTGTTGGTCGTTTCCCCATGAATGCGCTTGACTGAAGAAGATCGTTTCTTCACCTCCGCCTGTCTGTTCCTCCAGTGTTGAGTATCAACTGAACTGGTCGCTTCCCCTTCACACAATAATGATATTGGGAAGGGAAGGGGTACAAGACACTCAGTTTTAGGAAGATACCTAGAGATTTTCTCCTGAGTCCTTCTCTTGGGCTACAGGAACCTGATTAGTAACATAGGTGGTAGCTACTTACATGTGCACGAGCGCACATATGTAAGGTGTGTGGGGGGGAGGAGGAGAGAGAGAGGGGCTGTGTGTGTATGTGTGTGTGTGTGTGTGTTTGTGTGCGTGTGCGTGCGTGCGTGTGAGAGTGCACTTATGTATGGCTGCAAGGGTCGATTCGCAGCTCCAGGCCTCGCCTTTTCGCTAGTCGCTACTATTTCTACTCTTTCCCTGCTCTAAGAGCAATCTCGTACCTCTTCTTAAAGCTATGTATAGTTCCTGCCTCTGCTACCTCATTCTCCAGATCGTTCCACTTCCTGACACCTCTAGTGCTGAAAAAATATATCCAGCATCTCCAGTTGTGTCCCCTTGTTCCTGTGTCCCATCTCTGAAACATTCTGGCCCTGTCCACATTGTCAGTCCCTCCCAATATTTTATACGTTGTTATAATGTACCCCTGTCCGCCAGTGTCGTCAGGTTGAGTCCCCTTAACCTCTCCTCATACGACATACCTATTAGCTCCGGGACTATTCTTGTTGCAAACTTTTGCACTTTCTCCAATTTCTTTACGTGATTGACCGGGTGTGGGTTCCATACTGGTGCTGCATACTCCAATACGGTCCTGACGTACACGTTGTACAGTGTCTTGAATGACTATTACTTAGATGTCGAAACGTTATTCTTAGGTTTGCTAGGCACCTAAATGCTGCAGTGGTTATTTCGTTGATGTGCATCTCAGGAGATATGTTCGGTATGATGTGTACCCAAGATCCTTTTCCTTGAGGTTTACAGTCTTTGACCCTCTAGCCTGTACTCTTCTGCTGTCTTCTTTGTCCTGCCCCAGGCTTCATGATTTTTCACTTCCTGGAGTTAAACTCCTGGAGCCATTTATCGGACCAGGATTGCAGCCTGTTCAGATTCCCTTGTAATCTTGCCTGATCCTCGTGTGTATGTGCGTGTACTCACCTATTTGTGGTTGCAGGGGTCGAGTCTTAGCTCCTGACCCCTCCTCTTCACTGATCGCTAATAGGTCTTCTCTCTCTCCCTGCTCCATAAGCTTTATCAGACCTCGTATTAAAACTATGTATTGTTCCTGCCTCCACTACGTCACTTTCCAGACTATTCCACTTTCTGACAACTCTGTGACTGAAGAAATGCTTCCTAACATCCCTCTGACTCATTTAAGTCTTCAGCTTCCAATTGTGACCCCTTGTGTCTGTGTCCCATCTCTGGAACATCCTGTCTCCGTCCATCTTGTCAATTCCTTGCGGTATTTTATATGTCGTTATCATTTCTCTCCTAACCCTCCTGTCCTCCACTGTCCTCAGTCCGATTTCCCTTAACCTTTCTTAGTAGGACATTACCCATAGCTCTGACGCTAGCGTTGACGTGCTTAACCAGGTGTGGGTTCCAAACTGGTTCTGCATACTCCAATATGGGCTGGAACTATTCCTTACTGAGGTATCGGAACACTATTCTCAGGCTTGCCAGACCCACATATGCTGCAGCAGTTATCTGGTTGATGTGCTCCTCAGGAGATGTGCTCGGTATTACACTCATTACAAGATCCTTTTCCTGGAGTGAAGTTTGCAGTCTTTGGCCACCTAGACTATACTCTGCGGTCTTCTCTGCCCTTCCCCGATCTTTATGACTTTGTATTTGGCGGGATTAAGTTCGAGGAGCCAGTTGCTGGACCAGGCTTGCAGCCTGTCCAGGTCTCATTGTAGTCCTGCCTAATCCTCATCCGATTTAATTCTCATTAACTTTACATCACGTGTCTATGTGTCTGTATGTTTTTGTGTGTATGTTTGTGTGCATTAATCACCAATTGTCAAAGGCGCTTGTCGATAAACTGCCTGTTCTGTCTGTCTGTCTGTATCTCTCTCTCTCTCTCTCTCTCTCTCTCTCTCTCTCTCTCTCTCTCTCTCTCTCTCGTTCCCTGATGCAGCTAAAGAGAGAATGGACATTCATGGTGTCCGAAGTGTGCCGGAGAGAGTGTACAATAAAGGCGAAAAAAAGTGTGACAAGGAGGGCAAGGGGAGAGAAGATGGACAGTAAAGAAGTGAAAATGGCGGAAAGGGGGAGAGAAGGCAGGCAATAAAGGGGTGTGAGAGGAAGATTACAAGAACGTTTTTTAAAGGGGTAAAGCACCGCTAGGTGAATAGACGCAATGAGTACATCAAGAAGGGACAGGAATTGATAAGAAGAGGAGTAGGAAGAGGAGACGAACAAAGCAAGAACATAAATCAACGTAACTATGAAACTGGAAAGTGCAGAAGGGGAAAGAGGCAAAGTCATGCATTAACACGTTGTTCTTTAAGCCAGAATGAAAGAGGAAAGCGAGAGAGAGAATGAGAGAGAGAGGCGTGATTGGGCCATGTCTTCCCCTCACTTGACAGGAGGAAAGAAGAGGGGAGAGGGGAGAGGCTTGAGTGAGAGGCTCTGCTGGTCTCTCTCAGCCAACACAACACACTCACTCCTCTATTCAACACGTCCTCCTTTTAATGCTTCAGAACCTGACGTGGTAATCAACGTCTGTTTTTTATCGCCCTTGGCCTTTCTTCCAATTGGTTTTTCTTCAGGTTATTCCAGTTTGCTTAAATTACAGACTCTGAAACAACATATATTTAACTACAAATAAGCAGATTACAGAAATATAGACCTTGATACATCTGGCAATAAAGAGGCCGATGGATAGAAAAAAAGCAGAAACGTTCAAATGTGGATGTTCATCACCGGTGGTACGAAAATGAACCGATCTACAAAATTATCTAAAACAGATATAGACTGGGATAGTTCTTTTTAGCTTGAGTTTGCAGCAACATCACGTGAGTCATTAAAAACGTTACGTGCAACTGTAAACTAACACCGTGAATACTTTGTACAAGAAAGCAAACTCAGCGAGGAAAGTAAACTCAGGAAAGTAAACTCAGGAGAGTAAACTCAGCGAGGAAAGTAAACTCAGCATATAGAAATAGCAAATACACCCTCCCGTGTGTATATTTTGATAAATGATATCTTACGATTGAAACAGAGATCGTCATTATCATCACCATCATCATCATTCCCATGAACGTTGCGCTTCTTTATAGAAATAGCAATAATAAGTGTAATACTATTATAACAATAAACATGATGTAATATTTTTAGTCTGGGCTCGTACCTTATTACTCATGTATATTACTCGTGTATATTACTCATGTATATTACTCATGTATATTACTCATGTATATTCCGTCAAACTCACATCCCAACAATACTTAAAAATGTATTAACTGGACGTTCAAAGCAATTATATTTTATTAACCCGACGTTCAAACAATACGTTCAAACGTTACTTAGTGTATTAACTCCACGTTCAAATAATACTTAGACTTTACTAATCAAACGCTCCCCTTGGATCAAAATTGTTTGTCTCCAATTTCGCAGGTGCAGTAAAAACACCTTCGAATTTATCGCTTCTCATTGAATATTATTTTACAAATGTTTGTGTGTTGTATTTCTGTGTATACACCGGGAGGCGCGTATCTGTATATATGCACCGAGATGTCTGTGTGTATGGGTATCTGTTATATCCACTGGGATGTGTGTGTGTGTGTGTACGTGTGTATCTGTGTATATCTGAGTGTATACACCGGGAGTTTACTTAATTTCCTGTTTTAGGTACTAAAGGATTTTTGACCTTGACGTACAGCCTTAATGACCCTCATGTGAGCGACAGGCTTTAAACTTAATACATTGGCCAGTTTAATGTTCGTCTCTATAATGGTTTGAACACAGTTGAGGTGGAGGCCTCGGGGAACTAGTGTCACGGAGATGTAAGTGTCTCCAAACTGGTGGCCTCGGGGAACCTAGTCTCACGGAGATGTAAGTTTCTCCAAACTGGTGGCCTCGGGTAACCTAGTCTCACGGAGATGTAAGTTTCTCCAAACTGGTGGCCTCGGGTAACCTAGTCTCACGGAGATGTAAGTTTCTCCAAACTGGTGGCCTCGGGTAACCTAGTCTCACGGAGATGTAAGTTTCTCCAAACTCATGGCCTCGGGTAACCTAGTCTCACGGAGATGTAAGTTTCTCCAAACTGCCTGAAAATGTTTCATTCAAATTAGGGAGCCAATCAAAACTTTTAAAATGATGTTCAGGTAGACGGCGCACATGTGACGCACACCTCCCAGGGAGAGACGTGTGGTTGAGGGTGTGCGTATGACGCATGCCTCCCTGGAAAACGCGTGGGATGGAGCGTACGAATGTAACGCACTGAATTTCTTAAGGATTCGTGTGTATATACGAAAATTAGTGCGGTATCGTATAGTATTATTCTTTAGTATATATTACCATGTTCGTGTGTGTGTGTGTGTGTGTGTATGTGTGTGTGTGTACTCATATGTTCTCACATTCAGTCTTATAAAAGTGAAAATATTGGAACTAGCCAGATGAGAAAGATGTTTTGGCAAACTCTTTAAAAAAAATTCTAGAGTAACTGTCGTTCGGTCAATGGGACTAGAAACCTGATTATAACTAAATGAGCTGGGCCGGGAGCTGAGACTTGGCGTCAAGCATAATTCGGAAATATATTAGCGATCAAAAAGAGAAGAAACGGAAAAGTGGCTGAACAAGAAACCAGCATGGCTGACTCACAAACTGGAGACCAGCATGGCTGACTCACAAACTGGAGACCAGCATGGCTGACTCACAAACTGGAGACCAGCATGGCTGACTCACAAACTGGAGACCAGCATGGCTGACTCACAAACTGGAGACCAGCATGGCTGACTCACAAACTGGAGACCAGCATGGCTGACTCACAAACTGGAGACCAGCATGGCTGACTCACAAACTGGAGACCAGCATGGCTGACAAACTCACATGGCTGGCTCGCAAACTGGAGACCAGCATGGCTGACTCACAAACTGGAGACCAGCATGGCTGACTCACAAACTGGAGACCAGCATGGCTGACTCACAAACTGGAGACCAGCATGGCTGACTCACAAACTGGAGACCAGCATGGCTGGCTCGCAAACTGGAGACCAGCATGGCTGGCTCGCAAACTGGAGACCAGCATGGCTGGCTCGCAAACTGGAGACCAGCACGGCTGGCTCGCAAACTGGAGACCAGCATGGCTGGCTCGCAAACTGGAGACCAGCATGGCTGGCTCGCAAACTGGAGACCAGCATGGCTGGCTCGCAAACTGGAGACCAGCATGGCTGGCTCGCAAACTGGAGACCAGCATGGCTGGCTCGCAAACTGGAGACCAGCATGGCTGGCTCGCAAACTGGAGACCAGCATGGCTGGCTCGCAAACTGGAGACCAGCATGGCTGGCTCGCAAACTGGAGACCAGCATGGCTGGCTCGCAAACTGGAGACCAGCATGGCTGGCTCGCAAACTGGAGACCAGCATGGCTGGCTCGCAAACTGGAGACCAGCATGGCTGGCTCGCAAACTGGAGACCAGCATGGCTGGCTCGCAAACTGGAGACCAGCATGGCTGGCTCGCAAACTGGAGACCAGCATGGCTGGCTCGCAAACTGGAGACCAGCATGGCTGGCTCGCAAACTGGAGACCAGCATGGCTGGCTCGCAAACTGGAGACCAGCATGGCTGGCTCGCAAACTGGAGACCAGCACGGCTGGCTCGCAAACTGGAGACCAGCACGGCTGGCTCGCAAACTGGAGACCAGCACGGCTGGCTCGCAAACTGGAGACCAGCACGGCTGGCTCGCAAACTGGAGACCAGCACGGCTGGCTCGCAAACTGGAGACCAGCACGGCTGGCTCGCAAACTGGAGACCAGCACGGCTGGCTCGCAAACTGGAGACCAGCACGGCTGGCTCGCAAACTGGAGACCAGCACGGCTGGCTCGCAAACTGGAGACCAGCACGGCTGGCTCGCAAACTGGAGACCAGCACGGCTGGCTCGCAAACTGGAGACCAGCACGGCTGGCTCGCAAACTGGAGACCAGCACGGCTGGCTCGCAAACTGGAGACCAGCACGGCTGGCTCGCAAACTGGAGACCAGCACGGCTGGCTCGCAAACTGGAGACCAGCACGGCTGGCTCGCAAACTGGAGACCAGCACGGCTGGCTCGCAAACTGGAGACCAGCACGGCTGGCTCGCAAACTGGAGACCAGCACGGCTGGCTCGCAAACTGGAGACCAGCACGGCTGGCTCGCAAACTGGAGACCAGCACGGCTGGCTCGCAAACTGGAGACCAGCACGGCTGGCTCGCAAACTGGAGACCAGCACGGCTGGCTCGCAAACTGGAGACCAGCACGGCTGGCTCGCAAACTGGAGACCAGCACGGCTGGCTCGCAAACTGGAGACCAGCACGGCTGGCTCGCAAACTGGAGACCAGCACGGCTGGCTCGCAAACTGGAGACCAGCACGGCTGGCTCGCAAACTGGAGACCAGCACGGCTGGCTCGCAAACTGGAGACCAGCACGGCTGGCTCGCAAACTGGAGACCAGCACGGCTGGCTCGCAAACTGGAGACCAGCACGGCTGGCTCGCAAACTGGAGACCAGCACGGCTGACTCACAGTACAAGGAAAATGTTACATTAGTAAACCTGGATGAAAAAGTTAGATACTCTTTACATTAGGTAGAAAAACAAATCCTGACTACCTTACCTAAGTTCTTTTACATGAAGAGGTAAGACTCTCACCTTGTCGTGAGTTAAAAAAAATAAAATAAAAGTATTAAGTACCGAGCCTTTGCCTTTCAAATCCATGGCTCTGCCGACTTAGCCGGTGTGTACAAGAACTACAAATCCACGATTCGGCCAACTTAGCCAGTAGGTTGGTTTGTAGATTCTCACATCACGCTACCCGGTTTTTACCAACTAGTGACCCGTCAATAAATAACAAAAAAGGCACAATACCGTGACCGGAACGATATGGGTTATTTGTGTATAGTGACCCGTCCTTGGCTTCCCATTGGTGGAGAGTCGTGATATTCATATTGTCTTTCCATGGGAAGAGGTGTTCCTCTTCGTCATCTGGAACACTTGCTGTCTCTTATCCTAGCTACAATCCCCGCCCTCACGGGTCTCGTAGGGAGAAGCAAGGCTCCTGGTCTGCCATTTACTCTGCCCCACGGGGCTTGAAGGGTGCAGCAAGTACTTGGCAGCAGACGATGTGAAGCAGTGCAAAGGCAGCAAGCACTACACAATTCTTTTGGAGCCACATCCCAGCTTTGGGCCGCAGCCCGAACGCTGGAGAAACTCAAGGAATCTTGTTGCTGTTTCTTGTTTGCTGCTTCTTGTTCTCCGTTGCACTCCCTATTGACTTAGAAAGTGTGTTGAAAATCTACGAAGGTTGCCCCAAATGTTGCTCAACCCACTTTTATATATAGAATTCCTGACGCCACTTGCACTACATGGGTCCAGTATCAACTCGACTGTCAGACATTCATGTCAATTAAATTAGAATTTCGCCTTATCTCGTAAGCAACAAATTGCTCAGTGAGCAGCACTGAACACTGAATTAACAGAACTGCGTTTAAAAGTTCCCGACTGCAACAGGATGACAAATTCTCGACAACAACAGGATGACAGAAGGTTTTTAGACTGTCTAACAACTTTTTTTGACATTTCAAGCATGGTCGTATCTACAACATGGAAAACCAGATTGAAGAGATTGAGGATACTTTAGATGTAAAGAGACTGAAGATAGATGTGAAGAGACCGGGGATACTGCAAAGGCGAAGAGACCGGGGATACTGCAAAGGCGAAGAGACCGGGGATACTGCAAAGGCGAAGAGACCGGGGATACTGCAAAGGCGAAGAGACCGGGGATGCTGCAAAGGCGAAGAGACCGGGGATGCTGCAAAGGCGAAGAGACCGGGGATGCTGCAAAGGCGAAGAGACCGGGGATGCTGCAAAGGCGAAGAGACCGGGGATGCTGCAAAGGCGAAGAGACCGGGGATGCTGCAAAGGCGAAGAGACCGGGGATGCTGCAAAGGCGAAGAGACCGGGGATGCTGCAAAGGCGAAGAGACCGGGGATGCTGCAAAGGCGAAGAGACCGGGGATGCTGCAAAGGCGAAGAGACCGGGGATGCTGCAAAGGCGAAGAGACCGGGGATGCTGCAAAGGCGAAGAGACCGGGGATGCTGCAAAGGCGAAGAGACCGGGGATGCTGCAAAGGCGAAGAGACCGGGGATGCTGCAAAGGCGAAGAGACCGGGGATGCTGCAAAGGCGAAGAGACCGGGGATGCTGCAAAGGCGAAGAGACCGGGGATGCTGCAAAGGCGAAGAGACCGGGGATGCTGCAAAGGCGAAGAGACCGGGGATGCTGCAAAGGCGAAGAGACCGGGGATGCTGCAAAGGCGAAGAGACCGGGGATGCTGCAAAGGCGAAGAGACCGGGGATGCTGCAAAGGCGAAGAGACCGGGGATGCTGCAAAGGCGAAGAGACCGGGGATGCTGCAAAGGCGAAGAGACCGGGGATGCTGCAAAGGCGAAGAGACCGGGGATGCTGCAAAGGCGAAGAGACCGGGGATGCTGCAAAGGCGAAGAGACCGGGGATGCTGCAAAGGCGAAGAGACCGGGGATGCTGCAAAGGCGAAGAGACCGGGGATGCTGCAAAGGCGAAGAGACCGGGGATGCTGCAAAGGCGAAGAGACCGGGGATGCTGCAAAGGCGAAGAGACCGGGGATGCTGCAAAGGCGAAGAGACCGGGGATGCTGCAAAGGCGAAGAGACCGGGGATGCTGCAAAGGCGAAGAGACCGGGGATACCGCAAAGGGGAAGAGACCGGGGATACTGCCAATGTGAAGAGACCGGGGATACTGCCAATGTGAAGAGACCGAGGATACTCCAGAGGAGAAGAGACCGAGGGTACTCCAGAGGAGAAGAGACCGAAGGTACTCCAGAGGAGAAGAGAATTTAACAAAAAGACTATAGAAGCACACAAGGAGGATATTAGGATGAAAAATAGTCACAAGTACAGTACCCGAGGAGTCATTTCTTGAATAAAAACTATTTTTGATATACGTAAATTGTATAATGGTGGTCACTGTATTACACACTTGATTGTCCATTTGTTGAGGAATTTAGAGAGAGTATAACCTATATCATATGTTAAGGCGCCTTGTTAATGAAAATAAGAAGACATTTAGTAAATATCCTAAATTTGCTTGCAACATAAGACAAATTTTAGGTGTAAATCCAGATGTACTTGTGGTAAAAGCTTTCGGGCTTAGTTCCTTCTGTGTATCCATGTGTTCTTGCGCTACCGTCCACAGGATGGATGAGGTGCACAACACTCTAGCCGCTTCAGCGGCAAAATGTAAAAGAAAAAAAAAATGGGGAAAACTGACTCCTGCTTATCAGTGTTTGTAGACGTTGTAAAATGTATCATGAGAATAGTGACAGATGTCCATGGGGGAAGTGGAGAAGAATCCTTCCTCCGTATGCCAGGCGTTTACCTGGAGTTTACCTGGAGTTTACCTGGAGAGAGTTCCGGGGGTCAACGCCCCCGCGGCCCGGTCTGTGACCAGGCCTCCTTAGGTCAGTGTCCCAGGATGCGACCCACACCAGTCGACTAACACCCAGGTACCCATTTTACTGATGGGGAACATAGACAACAGGTGGAAAGAAACACGTCCAATGTTTCTACTCTGGCTGGGAATCGAACCCAGGCCTTAACCACCAGGACACCAGAGCCCGTGTCGTAAGAGGCGGCTAAAATGCGGGAAGCAAGAGGCTAGTAGCTCCTCCTCCTGTATAAATTACTAAATGTAAAAAGAAGAAAAACTTGGCTTTCTTTATCGGGTCACCCTGCCTGGTGGGAGATGGTGGAATTGATAAGAAAAAATGACAGCAGAAATTGGACGGATACTTTTCTTCAGGAATGGTTTAAGAAGTGGCTGCTGGATCTTAACCCCAGATAATGTAAGACAGTGAGAATAAAGAGGGCCATAGGAAGAGTACTACATCAGGGAGGTGAGACTGAACCTGATAAAGAATCGGAAAAAAAAGCACCTTGAAGTGGGCCTCATACAATTCTCGTCTCCTGGGATGAACATTCAACGAATAACATCGGCGACATACGTATCAGTCAGTTATAAGAGTTGCCTCTAGTAATCTTGAACAAAGATGCACCGAGATAGCTGTATATGGAAAGTATAATACCAGTAACTGAGTACAACAGCTTAAAACTCAATAAATAAAGAAAAAGTTTATGTACTCCAGGAGTCTGGGTTTGGGTTTAGCTTCAGAATTGCAAAGACTGGTATGTAAAAACTGCTTGTTAGATCTTATATCCTTAGAGAATTGAAGACTCGGTGAAAACATAATTGCACCTTATAGAATACTCATGAGACGAGTAGATAGGGACTTGTCCTTCACAGTTAACCCACAATTTGGAGTAGAAACTTTAAAGACAATGTCATTCATTCTTGGACATTATTTACTCCACTGTCAACTTAATAACAGTTCACTACTGTTATTTCGTAAATGCTCCACCTACAGCACGATAATGTGACTTCAGAAACAGACTGAAATAGAATGCCGAGCCAGCGAACAGAACTCTACATCCTGGCAACCCCATCCCCTTCAACACCCACCCCCACCCCCCACCCATCCACCCGGGCCTAGCCCGCCTCATCCAGCATCCCCAACAAACCGCGAGATGATGCTTCAAAACTGTGATGGAATAAAAAAAAAATCGGAATGCGGCACAAAACGAAAATCGGTCCGTTTAAAACTAGGTTACCAAGTTCAAGGAAATTATAAATGGAAATTAATAATGGTATTAGAAAACTATTGGACATCAATAACAGATGAGTTTCCAAGAGGTACATGACGGGAAGACAAAAGAAAAAAAAAGGAAGCGAAATATCCCGTCAAGCAAAACAATACTGGAATTTTGAAGATATGACAATACCCAACATTGAGGGATACTCAGAATGTGCTGGGCAAAAAAAAAAAAAAAAAAAAAGTTGCTGCAACTCGCATGTATAAACAACTCGCATGTCCTCCACCACTTCTTTTGCATGTCCTCCACCACTTCTTTTGCATGTCCTCCACCACTTCTTTTGCATGTCCTCCACCACTTCTTTTGCATGTCCTCCACCACTTCTTTTTCTTCAGCCCCGAAAATAATAGGCGATCCATTAATAAAAATGTAATAAAAACGTTAGAGTAATGCACAGACACAGAGGCACACACAGTGGCAAAAACTCTCGCTTCACACGGTGAGGGTCCGGGTTCGATTCCCAACGAAAGGGTGGAAACATCGGACGTGTTTCCTTACACCGCTTGTCTATGTTCACCCATCAGTGAAATGGGTACCCGGGTGTTAGGCAACTGGTGTGGGTCGCATAATGGGACAAACCCGACTTAATTTGCCCGAAATGCTCAGTATAATAAGGAGCTTTCTATATAGTAGTATGTCATTGATGTCAACTAGGACTGTATACCTTGTACATGTACTTGTAGTAAATAAAGATATATAATAAAAGAATCAAACGTGATAAAATAGGCAAGAGAAAGAAGAAGAAACTTTCATAGTAATTAGACAAACATGAAGGACCAAATTCAAGGACACAGTAACAAGGAACACCTGAACTCTGTCCTAAAAAGAGAGCAGTGAGACTGAGAGGAAGCAAAGAACATGCGACATTAGATTAACCTTCAACGTACGTTACTCGGACGAGGCCACAAAATCGGAAATGCAAATCAAGGAAATGAGAGAAAGTAAACAAAAGGGGAATGTGACGGAATAATTTTTGTTTTAAATGAAGCAAATTAGGACGAGAAATAACGAACATTTACTTTTATAGTTTTATTAAGCATCTCCATACCCATCGTGTGGGCGGTAGTTTTGAGACATACCCATCGTGTGGGCGGTAGTTTTGAGATTACAGATGGATACAATGGGTCTAGGGATGGGATGCCAGCATATACGACAGACAACGAACTACCAGACATCGAAACAGTAGCTGAGGAAGTGGAAAAATAAAGGTAACTCTAGACTCATCAGAGGGAGTAGATAACATTTCGCCGTGGATACTAAGAGGAGTCACTGACCTAAGCAAACCACTGCTCTAAGTGAAAAAAAAAACATCGATTGAAACTGGTATATCAGACCCGTAGAAAATATCACCTGAAACTTAAATATTTAAAACAGGCGACAGACAGGTATCACAAAATTATACACCAATATCCCTGACAAGTATCCCATTTAATGCGACTAAAATTAAAAGAAAATGACTCTTAGAACGCAAAGGGATTTACCTCTGGAACACGACGATTTCTGAGACAGAATTTACACTCTCATTTCTAATAGAAACTTAATAAATTTACCAAAAAATTGAGATGAAATGGATTGGTCAATTGCATTTTCTTAGACTACAAAAATGTGTTTAATACTACGGATTTCCATTAACTTAAACTGAACCAAAATAACAGAAAGATAAAGGAATAGATATGTAACACAGCTGAGTCATGGTGAGAGACTAACAGAATGGGCGGTCATTATTAACCGAGTTCCACAAGAGATGCCGCGATTCTTGTGAATTTCTCTTGATCCGAAGAATTGAAGCCACCCTCCCCTTCCTCCGATCAAGTTTCATTAACTCCTATTCCCCATTCGCTATATGACCCTCATAAAAATAATCCTCAAAGGTCGGTCCTGGACGTTTCTAAAAACGAGGAGAACGCGAGTATGTAAGCTTACTGTATACAAAATCTGTTAACATAGCCCTCACTTCAATAAATTTGAAGACATAGCCATCCTCAAAACAAGCAAACACAGCTCAACATTAAATCTACCTATATAGCATTCCGCCACTTCCGATAATCTACGAACGTATCCCCACACTTCACTGAACGAGGGAACAGAACGGTAATTTAAGACTACAGGCCCGTCGCGCTAAAATTACTCATTAAAGTCCTCAAGAGGGCGCTAAGAAGTCAACTTACTGGTTTTATGAAGAGGAACGAATTGGGTAACTCGAGCCAACATGACTCCATTTAGATCAGCAAGATCGTGTTTTCTTGCAGTTACTGGGCCACTAAGACTGAGGTCTATATTTAAAAAATATTATATATAGACCCCAATCTTACGCTTAGTTCTTATTAGGCCTTGTACATAAGTAAGGAGGAACACTGCAGCAGGCCTGTTGGCCCATACTAGGCAGGTCCTTCACAGATCCATCCCACTAATAGAATATTTGCCGTCATTAGAACAAAAGGAATAAGGAACACTGCAGCTCCAATTCTCCCCACCGGCTTAAGCCAATGCCTTGACCTAGTGGGGTCAGGCACGTCACTTGCTCATGCGCTACCGTCCGCAGAATGGATGTGGGATTTACAATAAACTAGATATTTCGGCATCAAACTCTAAATCAAAGTCAAAATCGCGAAATTTGGTCTGTTCATTGAATGAAGGGAACGAGTAGGATCATGCGCAGCTCTAGCGAAGGTGACGATATACGCAGCGATTTTCAGTCAGTTTATCTTTATTATAAACCCCGCGCTGTATAACCCCTATGAGTTTGTTAGGTAAGACACACATGCAACAGTTAGGTATCTTTATTTCGAAACGTTTCGCCTACACAGTAGACTTCTTCAGTCGAGTACAGAAAATTTGATAGCAGAAGAGACGTGACGACGATGTAATCAGTCCATCACCCTTGAAGTTTTGAGGTGGTCAGTCCCTTCTGCTTCTATCAACTTTTCTGTACTCGACTGAAGAAGCCTACTGTGTAGGCGAAACGTTTCGAAATAAAGATACCTAACTGTTGCATATGTGTCTTACCTAACAACCTGTATGTATTTTATACCATTTTAATGTTCACTCTGTCAGACAATGTAACACAAGGGTAACTTGGTACAGACCTGAAATCAACTTCTACTAGTGAGAATGGCTGGATTTGAGAGGGACCTGACCTCCCAACGACTACATTCTTACATCTACTAGTGGCCTACATCTCACCTCCTGGCGGTATATAAGGCTCCATCCTGTCACTTCAACTCCATATTGTTTCAGACTATGGAACAATACTCTTCTCCAGACTGAGGGACTGACCACCTCAAAACTTCAAGGGTGATGGACTGATTACATCGTCTTCAAGTCTCTTCTGCTTCTATCAACTTTTCTGTACTCGACTGAAGAAGCCTACTGTGTAGGCGAAACGTTTCGAAATAAAGATACCTAACTGTTGCATATGTGTCTTACCTAACAACCTGTCGGTATTTTATACCATTTTAATGTTCCCCCTACGAGTTTAGCACTTGCCACTGATTAATGAATATATATTGACCCCGTGCCAGTGCATAAAAAGGAAGCAAAGAACGAGTAACGAGTAAAATATAAAGCAGAAACAAATGTGCATTGATCCAAAACAATAACTGTTGACAAGACACTGTCAAAGGTTGTTTAAAACTTGGGAAATAATGTTAGGAGTATAGGCATAATAACGCCAGAAGACCTATTACTTAGACCTATTCAGATTTTTACTACGATCTTTTTCGTAGGTCCCCGACGACAGTTTCTTAAAAATTGGGTATATATATTAATGGTTATAATTGTAACCATGGTTTTTAAAGAGGTAGACCGGTAAGCCAGCGGAAGTCCTCGGTCAGATGACCAAAAGCTCCAGCTGTGGGTATTCATATGACAAAGACCCGTGTCAGGAAACACTTGTCCTGTTTCCTGACAAACATTAAACCTATACCTTAACGATTTCTGTAAATTTACAAATTTTGTTTCCTGTTAGGCTAAGTTAGGCTTCGCAAGCTTTTAAGAACGTATATATAATCACAAATCAGTAAATTACATGAAAGAGCCGTGATATTTCTGAGTATTATTATTACTAATATTAATATTATTATGAACTATATTTTGCGAAGCGCTGTACCTATGTTGTTAGGTAAGACACATATGCAACAGTTAGACATCTTTATTCCGAAACGTTTCGCCTACACAGTAGGCTTCTTCAGTCGAATACAGAAAGTAGGCAGGAGCAGTAGAGATGTGAAGACGATGTAATCAGTCCATCACCCTTAAAGTCGTAGATTACATCGTCTTCACATCTCTACTGTTCCTGCCTACTTTCTGTATTCGACTGAAGAAGCCTACTGTGTAGGCGAAACGTTTCGGAATAAAGATGTCTAACTGTTGCATATGTGTCTTACCTAACAACCTGTCGGTATTGTATACCATTTTGATGTTCACGCTGTACCTATGTTGGTCATTCAGAGCAGAGAGTTGTGGAGGCTGGAGCCTTCGTCCTATAATCGTGAAACGGACGTGTTACTGTAGCAGCCACACACGAGCAGCAAACTTTCAAATCTGCTCGATTTTCACTGAGGATGAAGGATGGGGAAAAATGTATTAAATGTTTACGTTGTGAAAGATACTGAGCCTCGATAAGACGAATAATATATTGTACTGTGGTAACTTACAGTAGGTTGTATCATGATAACTTTAAGCGAGTTGTGATAATTTACAATAGGTGGCATTGTGATAATTTACGGTAGGTTGGTATTGTGATAATTTACAATAGGTGGCATTTTGATAATTTACAATAGGTTGGTATTGTGATAATTTACAGTAGGTGGCACTGTGATAATTTACAATAGATTAATACTGTGATAATTTACAATAGGTGGGATTGTGATAACTTAAGAGCTCACGGGATACAGAGTGTTGCAACCCCTGAATGGGTTGCAATATATATAATGTATATTATGATTATGAATGTAATGTATATTACCTTTTCATATAATTTTATACTGCTTATATTTGCGATAATAGCTAAATCGTGAATATATTGCTTTATATTATTATTTAACTTAGTTACCTGTTGTTAGGTAGGATGTAACACATATATTATGTGCTCATAGTTCAAGTCTTGATTGTCTAACTACTGTAATTATCGCTCTTTGCTCGTTATTCTGCCGGCTTCTGTTGCTGAGCTGCAGCTGTCCACGAAGCTATCACGTGATCGAGGGGGGGGGATGATCACACCTTGCCTGAAGTATTCAGTCTGGTCTAGACTCTCTTGGTGGTTGGATGTATTCTTGACAAGTGCCTAAATCTCCCTTATTGGCTCTTGTTGGAAGATCGTCTCTTGTCTCATTATTGTTAGTTCTGGAGAGACTGTTCACAGAACATTTTATAGACTTAGTGATTTTCGACGTTGTACTGAGGTTGTGTGTCGCGTAGACACTCTGAGCAACTCAGGTCCTGAGCTGTAGCTTCTGACCTAATTTGTACTGGTATCTGTGTATTGTCACAGTCGGGTTTTTTCTTATGCTGAACTTAGATTCAGTAGTATGGGAGCTTTGTGACTTTTATGGAGGATCTGCTGATGGTCCCTACTTAGTGTCGTTATATTGTCTCCTTGTTCCTGATTGTGTCGCAGTTGCTTGTTATATTGTTGTTCGGCTTATCCGTCATTTTATTGTTCAAGCAGACTGTTCTGGTTGCCAGCCGGTCAAGAAGTTAGTTTATTTGAGGACTTTGTCAGTCACTTGTTTAAGTCTAGTCGAGTCGTGAGACATAGCGAACTACTTAGAGCACTTACACACATACACACAAATTTACTTGTACATATTTGTAATATCTTATTAAATGATAATGTACCAGACGGTACTTAAGACATAATATGTGATATGTGCTTTCAGCACAATACTACTGTACTCGAGAGAAGTGATTATTATTTTGATTATTATTAATTTAATTTACTTTGATAATATACCTCTAGAGTCCAGTGGTTCCCAAACTTTTTCAGCTTGTTACCCAATTTAACATGCCACATAAAGCATGTTACCCCTTTCACAAAATGTTGTTATTATTGATATATATGGCTAAACGTGAACGTATACAGCCTCGCATACTCTGCTAATCCTAGCAAAACCATTGAAAACGTAAGAACCACACATACATTATATATAAAATTAATAATAGCTACAAATTCACAGTAACAGTGGGTAAATACTAACTATATACTGCACAGGGCAGTACACATACATACCAGCTTATGTCTACCTCGGCTGATGCTCACAGATAAACTGACAGTGTGAAATAGAGGCAGCCTCAGGAAGTGAGTGACGCATACTGGACAGGTCGATCTGGGCTACTGAGTGACTTTTGTCCTGAAGCATACTTGTCAAAATACTTTTGGGTTTCCACACACTTAGCTATATATTTCTTCTTTTCTAATACTGTATATTAGTTTTTGATGTTTATTGTTATTTGGTTTAACTTTATTACTTATAATAGGTTTACTTTACAACTTTATATACTAAGACAAAGTTAACAATAATCCTCATACCGGGTACCGCATTGTTTTCTTGATTTTCAGAATTCATAACTTTTTTTCTGTCACCCCTCCATTACCCCCCAAAAATGGTTAAATTACCCCCAGGGGGTAATTTACCCCCAGTTTGGGAACCACTGCTCTAGACGATAATAAATTTATTAAATTTTATTTTCTCTAGTTAGTAGCCTACCAGTTGTAATCCTGAAGCACTATTGAATCATATTGAATTCTAATGGATAATTGGACAAGGATACTGACTAATTGTTACGAAAACCCAGTAACAGGCTGGATGCTAGAAGGGCAGTCCTTTTTAGTATTCACTGGAGATCTCTAAGCTTTTAGAATCGCGTTTTTGTAACAGAGCATTCAAGGCACTAGAGATGTATCCTGAAGATAGATAAGTCATTTTAATTTTTACATAGAATCACGTGACTACCAGGTATGTACTCTCTGGAATGAAGATAAGAGGAAAGTCTTGCATCTTTACGGGTAAAACAATTATAGATCACGTTAGTATTCTCCCAGCCCAGCCCTTAGAGTGGGCCCTGCCCTCAAATTGAGTGGGCCAGTCTCCAAAGTGAGTGAATCCCTTCTCCAAATTTGAGTGAAACTCAGCTTCCAAATTGAGTGGTCCCAGCTCCCAACCTGAAATAGCATGCGTGGGATACCAACGTTTACAAGCAACTACAATACGTCCTGCGTTGCCAGACCTAAGCCGTTCGTTTACCGTTTCGTTATTGTTGGTTATCTTCGTAATTATAGGATAATTGACTTTAGCCTGCCATAACCTAACCTATAATATCCAAGAATAAAAAGTCGCAACACAGTGGCTGGAACAATTCACCAAAATCCTGAATTTAGGAAAGGAGCATTATTACGACGTTTCGGTCCTTCCAGGACCATTATAGATGCTTAAATCGGGTAAAAGTTAACGAAACGCAGCGCTTATGGTGATTACTGATTTATTTATCAGAAACTATTTCTGGGTTGGTAATTTGTGCAAGGAGAAGTGGAGGTTCGCTAATAGCGACTTGGTCTCTGATCAGCCAAACTGTTGGTGAGTGCCTATACTATGATGAGAGATGTGGCAATGTCTAAGATAAGCTCATTGCATGTGTGTATGCCAGATATGCAATTAGAAAACACCGTGAACTTAAGACGATTCAGTCTTCTCTAGGAAAATATAAAATACATATTCAACTAAGATAGAAAACGCTTAGTAGCAACTCTGCATAATTTAACATCCTGGTTAGATGAGCTACATTACCGCCAAGCCATGATAGCCTGGTTGATCAAGTAGTCACTTGAATTATTCTGCAGAGACGAAAACACTTACTGAGAGGAAACGGGAAAATATTTGGCCTTTCACGTATCCGTTTGTTGTTGCGCTGCCCTATACAGGATGAATATTGGGGGCACAATAAGTAGCAGTTGTGTGTTAGTTACCATTTTGTCCTAGGCACATGTCGATTAGACACTAGGCCTGTTGTATATGAGTACGTGTGTGTGTGTGTGTGTTTGTGTATGAGTGTGTGTGTGCTTGTGTGTGTGTATGAGTTTATGTGTGTGTGTGTGTGTGTGTATGTACTCACCTAGTTGAGGTTGCGGGGGTCGAGTCCGAGCTCCTGGCCCCGCCTCTTCACTGATCGCTACTAGGTCACTCTCCCTGAGCCGTGAGCTTTATCATACCTCTGCTTAAAGCTATGTATGGATCCTGCCTCCACTACATCACTTCCCAAACTATTCCACTTACTGACTACTCTGTGGCTGAAGAAATACTTCCTAACATCCCTGTGATTCATCTGTGTCTTCAGCTTCCAACTGTCCCCTTGTTACTGTGTCCAATCTCTGGAACATGTGTTTGTGTGTGTGTGTGTGTGTGTGTGTGTGTGTGTGTGTGTGTGTACTCACCTATATGTACTCACCTATATGTGGTTGCAGGGTTCGAGTCATAGCTCCTAGCCCCGCCTCTTCACTGGTCGATACTAATTCACTCTCCCTGCTCCATGATATTTGTCATACCTCTTCTTAAAGCTATTTATGGAACTTGCTTCCACTACTTCACTCTCCAGATTATTCCAGTTCCTGACAACTCTAAGACTAAAGAAATATTTCCTAACATCCCTATGACTCATCTGGGTTTTCAGTTTCCAGTAGTGTCCCCTTGTTTCTGTATCCCATCTCTGAAACATTCGATCCTTGTTCGCCTTGTCAATGTCTCTTAATATTTTATACGTTGTTATCATGTCCCCTCTATCTCTCCTATCCTCTAGTGTCATCAGGTTGAGTTCCCTTAACCTCTCCTCATAAGACATACCCCTCAGTTCCGGGACTAATCGTGTTGCAAATTTTTGCACTTTCTCCAATTTCGTGACGTGTTTGACTAAGTGAGGGTTCCATACTGGCGCTGCATATTCCAGTATAAGCCTTACGTACACTGTGTACAATGTCGTGAATGACTCCTTACTCAGATGTCTAAACGCCAATCTCAGGTTTGCCAGTCTCCCATATGCTGCAGCAGTTATTTGATTGATGTGTGCCTCAGGGGACATGTTCGTTATAATGCTTACTCCAAGATCCTTTTCTTTAACTGACGTTTGCAGTTGTTGGTTTCCTAACCTGTACTCCGTCTGCGGTCTTCTGTGTCCTTCCCCAATCTTCATGACCTTACACTTACTGGGGTTAAACTCCAGGAGCCATTTGTCGGACCATACTTGTAGCTTGTCCAGATCCCCTTGTAATCTTAACTGATCCTCGCCCACTTGTATTCTCATCAGTTTCACATCATGAGCGAACAGTGACACTTCTGAATCTATTCCTTCCACCATGTCATTCACGTATACAAGAAACAGCACCGGGCCTAGGACTGAACCTTGTGGAACCCCACTCGAAAACATTCGCCCACTCCGACACTTCAGCACGTACCAACACATGTTGTTTCCTTCCTATCAGGTATTCTCTGATCCATTGCAGTACTTTCCCCGTGATTCCTGCCTGCTCCTCTAATTTTTGCACCAGTCTCTTGTGTGGTACTGTGTCAAAAGCCTTCTTGCAATCTAAAAAGATGCAATCGTGCGTGTGTGCGTGTGTGCGTGCGTGCGTGTGTGCGTGCGTGCGTGCGAGGGATAGTTGACGTTGATTTGTATATTCGTGAGGTCGTGAACCTTAGAAGAAATGTCTTTAAAGCCTATTAATTAACACGATCAAAAAAAAACACAAAACAAATTGTTCTTATACAACAGCAGCAGCACTTCAGCAGTAATAGAATTATTACACAAATAAGACTAACAGAATTAACAAGGAAAGTTGTTGAAATAAGTAGAAAAGGTAGAGGTGAAAGTAGCTACGTCAGAGATGTAGAAGTGGGAACATCAGAGAAATGAGAGGCGGTAGCGGTTCCCTTATCGGCATCACAAACAAAGATAAGCTCTCGTCACGTCACTCTGGAGGAGGATTCTTGCACACGCCTCGGGTTACCTCTGTTCAAGTGGATTCCTCTGGTGTTGTGAAGCGTTTGTGGGGCGAGTGAGAGATGGGGTGAGGCCCGTGGGTGTGGGCTTGTATCTACACTGTGCGGGAGGGGTTACCTGGAGGTTACCTGGAGGTTATTCCGGGGATCAACGCCCCCGCGGCCCGGTCCATGACCAGGCCTCCCGATGGATCAGGGCCTGATCAACTAGGCTGTTACTGCTGGCCGCACGCAGTCCGACGTACGAGCCACAGCCCGGCTGATCCGGCACTGACTTTAGGTATCTGTCCAGCTCTCTCTTGAAGGCAGCCAGGGGTTTATTGGCAATTCCCCTAATGCTTGATGGGGGGCTGTTGAACAGTTTTGGGCCCCGGACACTTATGGTGTTTTCTCTTAGTGTACCAATGGCGCCCCTACTTTTTATTTGGGGCATTTTGCATCGCCTGCCCAGTCTTTTACTTTCGTAGGGAGTGATTTCTGTGTGCAGATTTGGGACCATTCCTTCCAAGATTTTCCAAGTGTAGATTATGATATATCTCTCCCTCCTGCGTTCCAACGAGTACAAGTCAAGTGCTTCCAAGCGTTCCCAGTAGTTAAGGTGCTTGACAGAACTTATACGTGCAGTAAAGGTTCTCTGTGCACTCTCTAGATCTGCGATTTCACCTGCTTTGAATGGAGATGTTAATGTACAGCAGTATTCCAGCCTAGAGAGAACAAGTGATTTGAAAAGGATCATCATGGGCTTGGCATCTCTCACCCCAGGGGTGAGACCCCTGGGGTTGTATCTACACTGGGGGGCGGGGGTGAGACCCGTGGGTTTGTATCTACACTGTGGGGGCGGGGGTGAGACCCCTGGCTATGGGCTTGTCTACACTGTGAAGCTAGAATGAGTTCTGTTGTCCTTTTGTGTAGAGGGGGACTAAGGGGAAAGAGAGCGTTGAGGTCCGTGTGCGGGAGAGAACAAACTGCAATACATGGAGGAACTAGACGAGGCTGTGGGTTCCGTGAGTGATAAGATTTTTGTTCGGATTTTTAACCAGGGGGGAAGGGGTTAGCCACCCAGGATAACCCAAGGAAGTCAGTGCGTCATCGAGAAATGTCTGTCTTATTTCCATTGGGGTCCTTCACTCTTGTCACCAAGGATGAGACCCATATCAGTCGACTAACAGTCAGGTACCTACTTCCTTGCTAGGTGAACGGGGGCAGCAGGTATCAGGAAACATGCATAATATTTCCACCCGGCTGGGGATTGAACCGCGGACATTGAGGAGAGAGCGTTAGTTACCAGGCCACAGGAGCGTTAGGTTCCTCCTAGCTGTGCCAGAAATGTTCCTCCTAACTGTGTCCCAAATGCTAATCATCCTGCAGGCCTTCAGATTACTGGATGTTTTGTACAGTAATTTTGAAGTAAAGATTTGTATTTCTAAGATTGTGGGCCAATAGAGAGAGAAGCGGGGCCTGTGTGGAGGGAAAAAAATATCGAGCCTATTGAGGTAAAGGAAGGAGGAAGGGCTGTGGGATCCAGACAAGGAAGGCTACGAGGCTTGTGAAAACACGGAGTCATTTCTTCTTGGTGGGAAAAAAGGGTTGGATATTTATTTTCTTATTTGTTTATTTGGAGGGGGGGTTGTAACCAGCGCAGTGTTTTATGCCTTTTGTGTGTGTGTGTGTGTGTGTGTGTGTGTGTGTGTGTGTGTGTGTGTGTGTGTGTGTGTGTGTGTGTGTATCCGTCCATCAGTTAGACTTTATCAGTTGTGAGAAGGAGCGCTCAAGTTTGTGGAGCCGGTGGAAAGAGCTATAATGTTTGTAGATCCTTGGGGAGTGAAGTTCTCCAGTATGTTAAATCGGTGGAAGATGGGGAGAGTTAAGGCTCTCCATGTGGTGGTAGTGACGGTAGGGACCTGGGAGTCCCCAGCTGGTGGTAGTGACGGTGGGGACCTGGGAGTCCCCAGCTGGTGGTAGTGACGGTGGGGACCTGGGAGTCCCCAGCTGGTGGTAGTGACGGTGGGGACCTGGGAGTCCCCAGCTGGTGGTAGTGACGGTGGGGGCCTGGGAGTCCCCAGCTGGTGGTAGTGACGGTGGGGACCTGGGAGTCCCCAACTAGTTGCTTTACGATGCTCCTTTTGTGGTTTGAGGTACGAACCCAGGAACCTATAGTGAGTAGCAATATTATTTTGCACTAGGAATCGCTAACTCTGTAAGGGTAATGCAACGCCTGAAAAAAATAGTAGTAGCCCAGATTCGTGAATCAACAGCCTTTCACAAGCATTGAAGAATATTTAAGTATTTTTCATTATATACATTTTATGCCTCGATGGTGGTGATAGTGGTGGTGGTGGTGGTGGTGGTAATGGTGATATTTTCAAAAATTCCATTACCCCTACTTAGATGACAGGCCATCCCAGTAGATGGCAATTCCCAAGTAATAATAACTCCAGCTCTGCTGGAAAGATAAAAAAAAAAAAAAACTTCAAACTCCTGTAACAAATGGACTCAACCTTCATTAAAATAGAGCCACCCAAGAACATTCCACTGATCATAACCGCAAGGATTATAAACCAAACAATGCAAAAAGTGTCCTGTGTCTGAGCAAATTTCTGCTTTTCCATTATGGAAAAAATGAGGAACTTTATGCTGGAACGGAGTATAAAATTAACTCCAATGACTCGGTAGAGCAATAGACGTGAAGACTTAGTGATAATTTCAGAGGATCTCTCAAAGCTTACAAAAGCGTCATTTTCACAACCGCTAGGAAAATGACCGGATGGATAACGAGAATCTTCAAACAAGTGAAGCCAAGCGAATGACAATCTTCTGTAGGTCTCATGTACTCTCTAGGGCCCCAACCTGTGATCTTGTTGTCCACAAACAACCCATTTTAAGGTAGGAGAAACGGTAGATCTAGAGAATAAACACGTAAAATTCGGTCAAACACCTAAATAACTAGAAATATTTGAAATCCTTCGTCCTGTACTCCTTGGAACGTAGGCGAGAAAAATATATCATAATTTACACCTGGAAAATTCTAGAGGTGCTGGTCTCGAATCTTCACATAGAAATCATTCTTTACGAAAGCAAGAAGCTCAACAGACGATAAAAAAATACCTATATTAAAAAGCAGCGGTACCATAAACACTAAGAGATTACAAATTCAGTGTTATGGGTCCAAGACTCGATAGTCTCAATTCATACATAAGGAGGATTACCTACAGGCTCCTTCCTGTCTTTAAGAGAGAATTTTGTAAGTTCCTCAAATCAGTTTAGTTGATCAGGAGGCCTGATCTGGGACCGAGCCGCAGGGGCGTTGACACTTCAGATATCCTTCAAATATCCTATCCTTCAGGTATCCTTCAGGATATTTCCAGTTTTAACACAAGACCTCTAAGCCAACATATTGATGATATAAAATGTCTCGAATCACTGATAGCTAAACTTCTTAGAAAATATTAGCGGAAACCTTACTAAAACATAACTTCACTAATGTGCTCGACATAACTGGGTACCCACAATTGTAGACCAAACCCCCAAAAAAATGATGTACTATGTTAGTGAATTCAATTACCTGAATATCTGAAATACCAATTTTGAATATAGTGAATATACATTTGACCATTTCGCTTCAAACAATAAAAAATAAACTAATACCAGCCGGAGCGATTTACAAAATCCCTCCCAACAGTTTATTAAGTTTAGCGACAATGTGGGAAAGTTAATGATAAAATCCCGATTAAAAAAAAAAAAAAACTTAATCCCTGAAGACATCAATATCAATCTTCGTCAAACAAATAACACCGAAATATCAGCATCCTTAAAAATCACTCGCAGTCACGGAGATCCCTACCAACCACTACCCTATTTTTCTATTAAGTGACAGCACAAAAATCCCACTCGCCAGAAAAGAAAAAAAAAACTTCTAGACTCCATAATTATGCTTCAATTAACAACTTTTTTAATCCCATTGAACACCAATACTTTTTTTGGGGTCTGAAATCAAACTCGCAAGAAGTCAGCATAATAGTTACGTGCGAGTATAGCTGCTTGTGAACTACTTTCTCAAGTATTTTTGTGAGTACTGGTAGAGTACACACTGATCACCGTCATTATAGATGGCTGCTATCCTGATAATTTAATATCTCGCCTGGAAAAGTTTGTTTATCAAGATAATCGCTGTAAAGTATTAATGTAACTGCTGATAATACAAGTGCAGTTTTTACGGAGATAGTGATAAGTAATTTTTCTCTACTCCCGCTCTCTCTTTCTCAACCGCTTTGAAGGATGAAAGAAAGGAGCGACTGTGTGTGTGGAAGGAGTAAAAGTGAGACAGAAGTAAGAGTGAGGAAGGAGTAAGGTGAACGAAACATAATGGATGATGAGTGAAGAGAAGTAATTCACAGTGGGAACAAGTCACTGTGTGGGAAGTGGAGATAAAGCATTTCTAAGGGACGTAGCCAACAATCCCTAGTATGTAGGATGGAGGGCAAGGGAGAACCCCTATTGTGTAGGATGGAGGGTAAGGGAGAACCCCTATTGTGTAGGATGGAGGGTAAGGGAGAACCCCTATTGTGTAGGATGGAGGGTAAGGGAGAACCCCTATTGTGTAGGATGGAGGGTAAGGGAGAACCCCTAGTGTGTAGGATGGGTAAGGGAGAACCCCTAATGTGTAGGACGGAGGGTAAGGGAGAACCCCTAATGTGTAGGATGGAGGGTAAGGGAGCAGCCGGGTAAGGGAGCAGCCCTTTTGTGTAGCATGAAGGGTAAGCGAGAACTAGTGTGTAGGATATAGTGTATGGGAGAACCTTCCCTAGTGTGTTGGACGAGAATATGATAGAATCCCTTGAATGTAAGATGGGGGAAATATGGAAGAACCCCTAGAGTGTAGAACACACTAGGTGAGGAACACCAAGTGTAGACTTGACAAAGTGCATAGCAACAAGCAAGGTAAGGAGTGGAGGATTCCAGGATTTCCAGGAAAGGAGAAAGATGCGTGTTGTACCCCGTAGTATGAAGCATCAAACGAGGAATGAGGGGCAGGGGAAGGTGTTCTTTTTAACTCCTAGCGTGAGGCAGGAAGACGAGGCGCAGGCAAACAAAACATATTAGCCAATGCATTGCTTGCAGAAGAGCAGGACGACAGCGGCTGCTCTATTGGTTGACACGATATAAAGGAAAAAGAAGTGGACGACTTTTTGTATGTAGATCACAGACGGAGTAGTCTCTTGGTGCCGCTGTTGTGGTAGCGAGGTGCAAGTCATCACATCAACGAGAGCCGAGAAAGGACAAGAAGTGCAAAAAGAACAAAGAGGGCCATGGGAATTTTTTTTTTAAACAAAACTGGATACATCAGCAATGTTCTGCAGGTATTAAATATGATAGATAGATACATTGTATAAGGTTTGTCAGGAAGCAAGATAAGTGTTTCCTGATGCGGGTCTTAGTCATGTGATTATGTTGACCAGCAGCTGGAGTTTTTAGTCATTCATCTGACCGAGTCCTTTAGCTGGCTTACCAGTCCCACCCCTTTCAAATTTATGCTTATGATTATAACCAGTGTTCGTAGCCACCTTGAAAAGCACAAATTAATCAACGAATCTCAGCATGGTTTTACAAAGGGGCGTTCCTGCCTTACGAATTTATTAACTTTTTTCACTAAGGTATTTGAGGAGGTAGATCATGGTAATGAATATGATATTGTGTATATGGACTTCAGTAAGGCTTTTGACAGGGTCCCACATCAGAGACTATTGAGGAAAATTAAAGCACATGGAATAGGAGGACAATTTTTTTCCTGGATAGAGGCATGGTTGACAAATAGGCAGCAGAGAGTTTGCATAAATGGGGAGAAATCAGAGTGGGGAAGCGTCACGAGCGGTGTTCCACAGGGGTCAGTGTTGGGCCCCCTGCTGTTCACAATCTACATAAACGACATAGATGAGGGCATAAAGAGCGACATCGGCAAGTTTGCCGATGACACCAAAATAGGCCGTCGAATTCATTCTGACGAGGACATTCGAGCACTCCAGGAAGATTTGAATGGACTGATGCAGTGGTCGGAGAAGTGGCAGATGCACTTTAATATAGACAAATGCAAAGTTCTAAATGTTGGACAGGACAATAACCATGCCACATATAAACTAAATAATGTAGATCTTAATATTACGGATTGCGAAAAAGATTTAGGAGTTCTGGTTAGCAGTAATCTGAAACCAAGACAACAGTGCATAAATGTTCGCAATAAAGCTAATAGAATCCTTGGCTTCATATCAAGAAGCATAAATAATAGGAGTCCTCAGGTTGTTCTTCAACTCTATACATCCTTGGTTAGGCCTCATTTAGATTATGCTGCACAGTTTTGGTCACCGTATTACAGAATGGATATAAATTCTCTGGAAAATGTACAAAGGAGGATGACAAAGTTGATCCCATGTATCAGAAACCTTCCCTATGAGGATAGACTAAGGGCCCTGAAACTGCACTCTCTAGAAAGACGTAGAATTAGGGGGGATATGATTGAGGTGTATAAATGGAAGACAGGAATAAATAAAGGGGATGTAAATAGTGTGCTGAAAATATCTAGCCTAGACAGGACTCGCAGCAATGGTTTTAAGTTAGAAAAATTCAGATTCAGGAAGGATATAGGAAAGTACTGGTTTGGTAATAGAGTTGTGGATGAGTGGAACAAACTCCCAAGTACCGTTATAGAGGCCAGAACGTTGTGTAGCTTTAAAAATAGGTTGGATAAATACATGAGTAGATGTGGGTGGGTGTGAGTTAGACCTGATAGCTTGTGCTACCAGGTCGGTTGCCGTGTTCCTCCCTTAAGTCAGTGTGACCTGACCTGACTAGGTTGGGTGCATTGGCTTAAGCCGGTAGGAGACTTGGACCTGCCTCGCATGGGCCAGTAGGCCTTCTGCAGTGTTCCTTCGTTCTTATGTTCTTACACAAAGGGCAGCTTACATCCGACAATCCTGCTATCCCCACACATCCAGCTTGTTGAAGGTTGGGTGTTACAGGACCCACCAGCACAGCTCTGGCAGTACTGTGTCGCAGGGAATGATTATTTGTAATAGGGGGAGGCCTGGTCATGGACCGGGCCGCGGGGGCGTTGATCCCCGGAATACCCTCAAGGTAGGTAGGTAATACTTATTTATATTGGACTGTTCGAGCACAATTGACTCGATTCTGCTATACGATTTGATCAATCATGTACTGCAGTGTTGTTTTAAACGCTTCATCGAAGCTAGGAAGCTTATATGTTTGTGTAAACATTTAATAAAGCAAAATACGTGTTACAATAATTATATATTATATATATCAATATAACACTTGATGTGTATTAGTATAAGTAGTAGTATTAATATAGTTGTGATGTTTATGAAAGAAAAATAGAAGTGCAGTAATACATTATTAGACACTTGTGCAACATTAGGAATCTTTATTGAGGAAACGTTTCGCCAGCCAGAGGCTTCTTCAGTCCATTAAAGTGAAGAACGACGAACGTTCTGAAGAAGCCACTGGCTGGCGAAACGTTTCGTCAATAAAGATTCCCATGTTTTGCACATGTCTCATTTCTTTGTTTATATTGTGTGGTAGTGTGTTGGGTGGCGGCAGTTTTCATGTACTTCCCATTAGTCTTATTCTCATGTGTGATTGTTCGTTCTGTGTCCTTCCAGCTCATTCAGGTGTTGTCAGTACCTGTGCATGATGAAAGGCTTGTCCGTGTCGTGGATATTATAATCATACCTGTGTTCCTAAACTATAGTCTCCAAACTTTCTCTCTCTCTCTCTCTCTCTCTCTCTCTCTCTCTCTCTCTTTCATTTTGGAAAGTAGCTGACTGGTAGGTTGTGCAAGTTCGCTAAAGATAAAATATGGGTTAGTCTAGGAGGTAATAAATATGTTTGCCATAACCGATATCTGTTAGTGTATCACAGCGCTGAGCAAGGTCAACTAAGAGTACATCTGGAGAAAATTTTTTTTTTTTTTTTATTATCACACCGGCCGATTCCCACCAAGGCAGGGTGGCCCGAAAAAGAAAAACTTTCACCATCATTCACTCCATCACTGTCTTGCCAGAAGGGTGCTTTACACTACAGTTTTTAAACTGCAACATTAACACCCCTCCTTCAGAGTGCAGGCACTGTACTTCCCATCTCCAGGACTCAAGTCCGGCCTGCCGGTTTCCCTGAATCCCTTCATAAATGTTACTTTGCTCACACTCCAACAGCACGTCAAGTATTAAAAACCATTTGTCTCCATTCACTCCTATCAAACACGCTCACGCATGCCTGCTGGAAGTCCAAGCCCCTCGCACACAAAACCTCCTTTACCCCCTCCCTCCAACCCTTCCTAGGCCGACCCCTACCCCGCCTTCCTTCCACTACAGACTGATACACTCTTGAAGTCATTCTGTTTCGCTCCATTCTCTCTACATGTCCGAACCACCTCAACAACCCTTCCTCAGCCCTCTGGACAACAGTTTTGGTAATCCCGCACCTCCTCCTAACTTCCAAACTACGAATTCTCTGCATTATATTCACACCACACATTGCCCTCAGACATGACATCTCCACTGCCTCCAGCCTTCTCCTCGCTGCAACATTCATCACCCACGCTTCACACCCATATAAGAGCGTTGGTAAAACTATACTCTCATACATTCCCCTCTTTGCCTCCAAGGACAAAGTTCTTTGTCTCCACAGACTCCTAAGTGCACCACTCACTCTTTTTCCCTCATCAATTCTATGATTCACCTCATCTTTCATAGACCCATCCGCTGACACGTCCACTCCCAAATATCTGAATACGTTCACCTCCTCCATACTCTCTCCCTCCAATCTGATATTCAATCTTTCATCACCTAATCTTTTTGTTATCCTCATAACCTTACTCTTTCCTGTATTCACCTTTAATTTTCTTCTTTTGCACACCCTACCAAATTCATCCACCAATCTCTGCAACTTCTCTTCAGAATCTCCCAAGAGCACAGTGTCATCGGCAAAGAGCAGCTGTGACAACTCCCACTTTGTGTGTGATTCTTTATCTTTTAACTCCACGCCTCTTGCCAAGACCCTCGCATTTACTTCTCTTACAACCCCATCTATAAATATATTAAACAACCACGGTGACATCACACATCCTTGTCTAAGGCCTACTTTTACTGGGAAAAAATTTCCCTCTTTCCTACATACTCTAACTTGAGCCTCACTATCCTCGTAAAAACTCTTCACTGCTGATGAAAAATGTCATCAGATATTTTGTCCATGTGAGAGTGCTGGCTCCCATGTAGGATTAACATCCTACCTGGGAGTCTGCGGTGCCCTGGGGTATAACGGAGGCACTGGGTGCCGTGTAAGGTACCTTGGTCTACCGTGTGTGATATGCATATATACTGTATGTATTATTTTATGGAAAAAATATAGCTTATTTTTTGTGTACATGCCAGTTTTACTTTTAACTTATGTTTATGAAAAAAACTGCATGGGGAATAATCAGATGTAGTTTACAATGATCACACAGTAATATAAGCCAGGTTAATAAGTCTTCAGGGGAAGAGTTGGAATTCACCAATAAAACGTAAGTATACACATAGACCTACCACTGGGTATTAGTGAGCTTACCCAGGGCAAGAATGTTTAGTGGCAACATTGAGTTTAATGGTGAAAGGTGTACATAAAACAACGAATGGCTGTTGATACATTTAAACAGATATAGACGGTAGAGATGGTCAAGAAAAGCTGTGAGAAACCGATGTATATAAACGAGTGCGAGAGAGAGAGGGGGGGTTGGACTGAGTGCCCAGGGGGGGATGTAAATCAGGGTCTGGGGAACCATGATGGGCTGCGCCCTGCCTGGCTTGTGTCACGATAACAACACTTGCCGCCGCCGCCACCACCATCATTACCATCATCACCACCACTACCACCATCACCACCACTACCACCATCGCCACCACTACCACCATCGCCACCACTACCACCATCGCCACCACTACCACCACCACCACTACCACCACTACTGTTATCATAACCATCATCACCAATAGCACCAACACCATCACCATCATCATTACCATAATCACCCCAAACCACCCCCACCCTCCAACAAAATAATCATCCTTCCTATCCCAACCAACACCATACCACCATCCCAGCCCCACCATCACCACCACCCACCAACTCAACTAGCTCCACCATTACTTCCACCAAAAACAGCAACACAAACAGCAGCAAATATAACAGTAACAGCATTAGCAACAACAACAACAACAACCACATCCCCCATACCACCCCACACACCACCAGCCCCAACTTCACCACAACCACCACTCCCTATTACCCTCATCTCCAACTCCCTCTCGCGCACATTCTTGCCACTTAGGTTCTTCATGGTGGCACAGGCTGCCCTCTGTCTCTCTTAGCAGTTAGAGGAGGATGCTGTGTTACCATAATTGTATTTCATCTCATTTTCTCAACTAGAATCACTAATTTGATAACGCTAATTTATTTATTTTTTTTTCTGGGAATATGCTGACACGTCAGGATTATATTATTACTTGTGTGTTTACTGCGTATGCCTTATTGTGTTCTCTTCTGGCATTATTATTCCTTTTTTTTGTTTGTTTTACTTTTCTCTTCTGTAAGATGATCTACCTGTTCTGTATTCTTCATTTTTTTGTGTTCATCATTCTTCCCACATCTAATGAAAAATGAAACTGATTAAAAATGTTATTTTAGTTTGTCAAGTGAAAGACTCGGTTGATAACTAAATGTAATGTTTCCGTATTTTCTTCTTTAGCAACTCTCATACCTCTCGTCTGGGAAAACTGATACCAAACTGTAACTTTATTTTTCAAGAAGAATAAGAAAGGCACATCTGTGTGACCAGTTAATAAATGGTTTAAGTAAGATCGGAACGTCGTCAAAAGTTTGTCTCTTACGTGAGGGTTATTTACGTTTTTTTTTTTTTTTTTTGTGCCAGTCTGTTATGAGGCCGAGAAACCGTAAAGGTGCAAAGATCTCGCTTCAGGTACTGGACTTTTATTTTTGCTATGACACTAATTTGTTTTGGTTATTTCCACTCTTTGTGTTAGAAATTTTAATATCCATTTCCCCACTGAGGCCCTCTTTCTTAGTTTCGATGCTTCCTAAGTCCTACATCCCAACTCTCCTTCATCCTCTCCCTTCTCTATCCTTCCAATCTTTCTTCGTCCTACCCCTCTTCTTCCATCCTCCATCCTTCTTTCACTTTCCCCCCTCCTCCACCTTCCTATCTTCCACCTTCTGCGTCCCCACCTTCCCCCACCTCCTCCACCCTTCATCGTCCTCCCACCATTTCTTCCATCTTCCCTCTTCTCCATCTTTCCCCTCTTTGTGTATCCTCCCCTCTTTCACACTTCACCTCTTCATTTCTTGTACCTTTCTTCCCCACTCCCGTCATTTCCTCTTCCCCATCTCTTCTCTGCACTCTCTCCCGCCTTCCATGAATATTTACCACCATCAGACATTCATCTGAGTGGCTCAAGGTACACTCAGACTCCAGACCTCCACTCGCGAGGGGAAATGAGGGTTGAACATATGAACAATATGCAAGGTAATTTATCGAAAATTTGCATGATATTCAGAGGCAGAAATCTGACTTGCATCGCATCTGCTTAAATATTTTATGTCGGTCCCTACACCGCCTCTCGAAAAAAAAAACTGTCTTATCTATTAATTATATTCTAAAAAGCCCACAACTAGTTTTCTTTAAATATATTTGGCGTAGTCATGGAAAAATTGGGGGAATATTCATTTTTTTTATTAATGTTTAAATCGGGTCAATACCTTCGTCACTGAGCTTTTTATATATTTGATTATTATGTTTTGAAAACATAATTTGTGAATTTGGATGCACGTTGTCCCGCTGACTTTGTCTGAGGACAGACACCGGTGTTCACCAACATTCGAAGTCTCCGTGAATATAAAAATACATTAATAAATAAATACGTATGTCTTTTGGCAAAAAAAATGTTGATCAGTTTGTGAGTGTGTGTGTCGTGCCGAATAGGTAAAACTTGCAAGTTTTGACTTAAATAGCAACGATCTTCTTGCCGAATAAGGCAAGCAAAAATTTCCGTAAGTATTAATTAACTTCGCAAAAATCACCCTGAACCTAACGAAAAAATATATTCATTGTGTGTTTATTAATTATTAAATTATTGTAAACTTATTTAAAATATATTTTGTTGGACTAGGCTAAATTAAATTGAGCTTGTTATAATAAGGTTAGGTAAGTTTTCTAAGGTGCTTTTGGTACAAAATTATTAATTTTACATTAATATAAATGAAAAAACATATCTTTAAACGTATAAGAGAACGTTTTAGAAAGGATTGATTTTAAATGAGTTCTTGCTAATTGATCAGTTTTACCTATTCGGCACGATATTATATATATATATATATATATATATATATATATATATATATATATATATATATATATATAATATTGTAACCACGAACGAGTGGTATTGATCAATAACAACACTGCGCTAGCCAAGGATTCGAACCCATGTTGTACTGGCCTGCCACCTCCGTATGCCCTCGGGCGGCGGTCCAACAGCTAGCTGTGTGCTGGCTGCGCCATTCTTGAATGGTTGGGTGGTCCTGTGGTTTAAAGCGTCGTGTGGTTCTCGCTTACCATGAGGCAGGCAAGTACAATATGGGTTCGAATCCTTGGCTAGCGCAGTGTTGTTATTGATCAATACCACTCGTTCGTGGTTACAATATTATATATATATATATATATATATATATATATATATATATATATATATATATATATATATATATATATATTTATATATATATATATATATATATATATATATATATATATATATATATATATATATATATATATATATATAGTCCCAGTGGGATCAGAGACCTTGGGATCATGGGGAAAAATGCCACACGTTTCCTTAAAGAATTGGGTTCCAGACTCATCGACACCACCAGGGACCCAAGGGCAGCCACTTTCATGTTCCAGCGCCTCAGCGTGGCCATCCAGAGGGGAAACGCTTGCTGCATACTTGGCTCGCGCCCGGCTTCGGAGGAGCTGGAGGAAATTCATGATCTTTAATACATTGTACCATTGTATTCATGTTTGTGTTTTCTGTAAATGTATTCTGTTTATTAATAAATGTTCACACAGAATATAAAATATAGGGCATGGTAGGAGAAGAAAATATTCAACAGCTCCGGGGAGAACCTTGAGTTTTCCCTGAGGTACGTTTATTGTCTTCTCTGAGGATGAGGGTCCCCAGTCCAGCTATAGAGGTGGTACTTCCCTATATATTATATATATATATATATATATATATATATATATATATATATAAATTTGAGTGTACACAATTTAGATGAGTTTTGTAAAAACTCGTCGTGTTTTATTGCACATTTTTTTTTTCAAAACATTTGTGGGTGTGCCAAATATCTTGTCTTCTATTATTTACCTTGAGCCTTACTCAACCCCTGTCTAGCCTCGCTCAACCCGTGAATAGCTTCGCTCAACCCTTGTCTATCCTCACTCAATCCCAGAGACTCCCCTGGTTATCCCCAGAGGCTCTCCTGCTTTCTCCAGAACCTCCCTGGTTTTCCCAGAGACTTCGTTGGTTCCCCAGAGACTCCTCCTCCTCCTCTCCCAGCCCCTTCCTTCACTGAGGCTCAACCCCTGGCCATACTCCAAACACACCCTTAACTCCTCTTGAAACTCTCCTTCTTGTTCCCCTCAAGATCACCCTCCTCCACCTCCTTACTAACCCTTGAGACCTTTACCATCTTCCCTTACTCCATGTTTGCCCCTCACCCCTCCCCTCTCCTCTACCTTCTAAACCCAACCCCCTCAGAAGTACTTTTAACAAAGCCTAAGCTTGATTACATCAGTCCGATTCCTTTGCAAGTTGCTCAGTCAATGTGATCATCTCCGTTCATGTTATTGATTATGGATCTTCTCAAGATTCTGTCTGCATTCTTGATGTTTAATATTCAGATTCTTTGTTTTGTGCGGGTTACAGGTAATGTTTACACATAATATAATGGTGTTAGGCAGAAAAGAAAGCCATTAGGCATACCTACATACCTGGAGCCTACTTGGAAGTTATTCCGGGAATAAAAGCCCCCGCGGCCCGGTCCACGACCAGGCCTCCCGGTGGATCAGGGTTTGATCAACCAAGCTGTTACTGCTGGCCGCACACAGTCCATTGTACGAACCACAGCCCGGCTGATCAGGCACCGACTTTAGATATCTGTCCAGCTTCCTCTTGAAGACAACCAGGGGTCTACTGGTAATGCCCCTTGTTGCTGGTGGGAGACCCCTGACACTTATTGCGTTTTCTGTTAATGTACCAGTGACGCCCCTACTTTTCACTTGGGGTATGTTGCACCGCCTACCTGGAGTCTACCTGAAGGTTATTCCGGGGATCAACGCCCCCGCGGCCCGGTCCACGACCAGGCCTCCCGGTGGATCAGGGCCTGATCAACCAGGCTGTTACTGCTGGCCGCACGCAGTCCAACGTACGAAACACAGCCCGGCTGATCCGGCATTGACTTTAGGCATCTGTCCAGATCTCTCTTGAAGGCAGCCAGGGGTTTATTGGTAATTACCCTTATGCTTTGTGGGAGGCTGCTGAACAGTCTTGGGCCCCGGACACTTATGGTGTTTTCTCTTAGTGTACCAATGGCGCCCCTACTTTTAATTGGAGGTATTTTGCATTGCCTGCCCAGTCTTTTACTTTCGTAGGGAGTGATTTCTGTGTGCAGATTCGGGACCATTCCTTCCAGGATTTTCCAAGTGTAGATTATGATATATCTCTCCCTCCTGCGTTCCAAGGAGTACAAGTCAAGTGCTTCTAGGCGTTCCCAGTAGTTAAGGTGCTTGACAGAGCTTATACATGCAGTAAAGGATCTCTGTACACTCTCTAGATCTGCAATTTCACCTGCTTTGAACGGAGATGTTAATGTACAGCAGTATTCCAGCCTAGAGAGAACAAGTGATTTGAAAAGAATCATCACTGACTTGGCATCTCTCGTTTTGAACGTTCTCATTATCCATTCTATCATTTTCTTTGCACTTGTGATCGTGGCACTGTTGTGATCCTTGCTAGCGAGATCCTCAGACATTACTACTCCCAGGTCCCTTACATTATTTTTCCGCTCTATTGTATGGCCAGAGTTTGTAGTATACTCTGTTCTAGTTATTATCTCCTCCAGTTTTCCATAACGGAGTAGTTGGAATTTGTCCTCATTGAACATCATATTGTTTACCGTTGCCCACTGGAAAACTTTGTTTATATCTTCTTGGAGGTTAACCGCGTCCTCAATAGATGATAGTCTCGTGCAGATCCTAGTATCATCTGCAAAGGATGATACGGTGCTGTGGTGTATATCTCTGTCTGTCTGATATGAGGATGAGGAATAGGATGGGGGCGAGTACTGTGCCTTGTGGAACAGAGCTCTTCACTATGGCAGCCTCCGATTTAACTCTGTTGACCACTACTGTGTTCGATTTGTTAGGAAGTTGAAGGTCCATCTCCCCACTTTCCCAGTTATTCCTTTAGCACGTATTTTGTGTGCTATTACGCCATGATCGCATTTGTCAAACGCTTTTGCAAAGTCTGTGTATATTACATCTGGATTCTGATTTACTTCCAGTGCATTCAAGGCCATATCATAGCGATCCAGTAGTTGTGAGGCAGGAGCGACCTGCCCTGAACCCATGTTGCCCTGGATTGTGCAGTTTTTGGGAATCCATAGTTGTCATAGTTGTCATATCATAGTTGTCTAGCAGTTGCGAGAGACAGGAGCGAGCTGTTCTGAAACCATGTTGCCCTGGGTTATGCAATTTTTGGAGCCCAGGTGGTTTCCTATCCTGCTTCTTAGGACTCAAAGATTTTTCTGATATGGGACGTTAAGCTATTGGTCTACAGTTCTTGGCTACTGCTTTGCTGCCACCTTCGTGGAGTGGGGCTATATCCGTTGTTTTTAGTGACTGTGGAATCTCGCCTGTGTTTAAGCTCCTTCTCCATAGCATACTTAGGGCCCGTGAGAGGGGTTTCTTGCAGTTCTTAATGAACACCGAGTTCCACGAGTCTGGGCCTGGGGCTGAGTGCATGGGCATGTCGTCGATGGCTTTCTTAAAGTCTAGTGGAGTTAGGGTTATGTCAGAAATTTGGCATACATTGGCAAGATTTTGAGTTTCAATCATGAAAAAATTGTTTGGATTTTCTATCTTTAAACTGATCAGTATCTCGCCCATTTCTTTGTTGTCTGTGTAGGATCCGTCTTGTCTGAGTAGGGGCCCTATACTAGAAGTGGTTTTTGACTTGTTTTTGGCATATGAAAAATATTTTGAATTTTTCAATTTCATTAATTGCTTTTAGCTCCTCTTGTCTCTCCTGGATCCTGTATGAGTCCTTTAACTTCAGCTCAATATTTTCCACTTCCCTGGTTAGCAATTCCTTCCGTGTATCAGATAATGTGGCATTTTTGAGGAGCTCAGTGATTCTTCGTCTTCTCCTGTAAAGGGAGTCTCTCTCCAAGTTTACTTCTTCTTTCTTCTTAAAGGAATATACCCTGAACATACTTCAGCTACCAGGAGACTGATCTTTTCAAGGCATTGGTTAGGGTCCATGTAATTTAAGATCTCTTCCCAACATGTAACATTTAGGGCATAGTTTACCTGATCCCAGTTGGCGTTCTTGTTGTTGAAGTTGAATTTGGTAAAGGTACCCTCATAGCTGTATGCATTTTGCTGATCAGGACTCCTGTGTAAGTAAGTCTGGACTTCGATTAGATTGTGATCAGAATGTGTTGTTTTTTATATTATGTTTCTTACCAGGTCCTCATTTGTGAAAATTAGGTCTAGTGTGTTCTCCAGTCTTGTTGGCTCCACTATCTGAGACTTAGGGTGTTTTTCTTGCAGAAATTCAGCAGCTCCTGTGTGTGTGTGTGTGTAACTTTTTATCTGAACTGCCTCCAGGGATTATTTCTGCTACATTATTTGTTATACCATTTTGTATGTTTTAGTTTGAAGTCACCAAGCAGCAAGATGTTTGGGAATGGGGCTGGAAAATTTTCCAGACATGAGTCAGTTTTTGATAGTTGTTCTTTGAACTGTAGGGAAATTGTATCTGGTGGCTTATATAAAAGTACATTGACTAATTTTTGGTTCTCGATTTTTATTGTCAGAACTTCAGAATCATTTGTGGTGTTCAGTATCTCTGTGCAAATGAGAGAGACTTTGACATACAGGCCAACCCCTTTTCCCCTTGGTGCCTGTTCTTTCTGTCGCAGCTGAAATGGTTATACCCAGGTATCCATATTTTACTGTCCAAGTAATCCTTTGCGTGGGTCTCTGTGAAGGCTGCAAATAGTGCATTTGATTCCCCTAGAAGTCCACTAATGAAAGGTATTTTGTTTGTGGATGGCTTAAGGCCCTGTATATTAGCAAATATAAATGAGGTTGTGTTGCATGCTTGTTGGTGGGATTTCGTTGTTGGCATCAGTAGTTGTGAGTCCGGAGGCGCCACTGGCTGTGCCTCCAGTCCAACAAGGCTCCAAGGTGGTGCACTATTTTGGTTATCTCTTTCCATTTATTTTCTTCGTTTCCTACCACTAGAAAATCACTTGGGGTGTTGTCATAGCTACCACAGCTACTATGATTTGTTGTACGGGGTGTGTGCCTCTTGGTCCCTTTTAAATGGTATGCGGTGCAATTGGTATTGTAACATTGTTTTTCAAGGGCTGAAGAAGAAGAAAGAGGAAGAGTTTGAAAGAGATAGAATGACACACTCCTTTAGACAGGAGGTCGCGGCATTTTTGGGGGTGCTCAGAGTTGCATGCCCCATTCATTTTCCCTGATATTCCATGTTTACAGATGCCCCAAACATAGAATTTGCACCATTTTGTTTTTGGTTGGATACAATTCATACTGTGCAGACCCTAGAACTGCACTACAGTCTTCCATAACCAAACCAGAGACACCACTATCTGTTGTCATGACGCCAACATTTTTCTGTATTAGAAGCTATGTCTGTGATGACTGCAGAGGAGTCTATCCCGGAAGAGGACTCCTCGACTACATCTGTTCTAGGGGCTATGGGTGTGGTGGCTGTGGAGGAGTCTTCAACCGAATCCGGATTTTCACAATGGCTGGGGGCTGGGTCTGGGTCAGCCCTAGGGCTGGGGGCTGAACTAGCTGTTTTTTATTTCCTGTGTTTTTTCCAGTGGATATCTGGTTATTTTTGGGTCAATTGTTGTAGACTGGGCATTCTGTGTGTTAGACTTTGCTCCTCTCCTATCTTCCCATGCTCTATATATTCCGGGTAGACTATTCAATAGTTCCTCTTTTTTTCATGTTTATTGTTTATTAACCTCCTGAGTGCTTTCCTGATATCTGTCCATAGTTCCACATCCCTGTTGCAGATCCAGACACACCTATCTAGATAGATGTCATTATTGGTTGTAGTGTTTATTCTTGCACAGCTAACATGATGTTTTGAAAACCAAAGGTTGCATGTGATTCTGGATTTTTTCCCAAGAGCCTTTTTACATGCTCCACAGGTATACTGTGCTGCCATCCTGCCTGTATCCTATTTGCAGCTGGATACCACGAGAACCTGATCTTCACTTTACCTTTCGGCTCTGCACTCAGGTGTGGGTGTTATGAGGTCAATGCATGTGTATGTGGGATGTAGTTAGCATTGCATTACGGTGTGGTCTGGTTCATTATGTGTTTTTCTCCTAGCGCTGTTTCTGAAGTTCACACAAACAGATCAAGCTTATATTTAACCCATTTCTTCGAAAGATTCTAAAGAGAGAGAGAGAGAGAGAGAGAGAGAGAGAGAGAGAGAGAGAGAGAGAGAGAGAGAGAGAGAGAGAAGACCCTTGCTTTGCAAGATCCACACTGCCAACTGCCTCTTTGCTCTACCCCCTCCACACTATTTACTCTCTTAGTAAACTGCCGCTGTGACCGTGTTGAACTGTGCAGGTCACCTCGCACTGGCCCAGTATTTTCCATTGATGGTCCGCGGGGAATTAAGGAAGGGTGTCAAAAAAGAGAGAAAAGGGGGGAAAGTTAAAATGGGGGAAGGGAGAAGGTGGGAAGGGATGAGGAAGCCAGAAGGGTAAGGGAGGGAAAAGGAGGAAGTGAGAAGAGAGACAGGAAAGGAGAATGGATGAGGCAGAAGGCAGGACCCGGTGAAATTGACTTGGGAATGGAGAAGGGGAAAGAAGGAAGCAAGAATTGAGAGGACTAAAAAAGAGTGTGAAAACTAAGAATAAAGGGACAAGTGAGAATAAAGGGGGAAGGGGGAGGTCCTCTCAGTATACCGAGGTCGGCAAAGCTATAAAAAGTCCAGACAAACACGGCGGAAGTTCACAGGTTTGACAGCAGCGCCGCCAAGACACCACGATAAGAAATTTGGGGGAGTTTTAGCAGGCGGGAGGTGTCAAGAAGACGAGGAGATGGAGGAAGAGAAGGTTCGGTAAGATGAAGAGACAGCAGAAGCAGAGGGAAGAGAAGGTTCAGCAGATGGAAGAGGTGCAGCATGAGGAGAAAGAGATGGTGAAGGTGATAGTAATGGTGTAAGTGATAGTAATGGTGGTGATAGTAGCGGTGAGCCCAAGAGTGAGCGCGAGAGAGCGATCCCGAAAGAGTAAGCTTGAGATAGTGAGAGAGCAAACCCAGAACGAGCCCAAGAAAGAGCGAGCCCAGAGAGAGGGAATAAGCCAACATTTCGCTCAAAGATAAGAATTTTCCACACTTCCTCTTAAAACAAACTAACGTTTCTTTGCAAAGAAGATATACAGTGCAAAACCTGCGAGATACAGTAAAAACCAGCGAGATACAGTGCAAAACCAGCGAGATAGTGCAAAACCTGCGAGAAACCGTACAAAACCAGCAAGATACACTGCAAAACCTGCGAGATACAGTAAAAACCAGCGAGATAGTGCAAAACCACCGAGATACAGTGCAAAACCTGAGAGATACACTGTAAAACCTGTGAAATACAGTGCAAAACATGCGAGATACAGTACAAAACCAGCGAGATACAGTGCAGAACTTGTGAGATATAATGCAAAACCAGTGAGAGATCTCTGCATGAGGTAGTTGCTGGCGACAGTTCGCGGGGTTGAATGTCCCAGGGTAAATCCCTCAGCGTATGAGCTACCTGGAGGCGTATCAACGTTATGAAGATGCCTGGAGACGTGTTACCACTACAGTGAATAATTTTCAGCTATTATGAATGAGGGTTTGTTTAAAGTCCTGATTAAGGCGCTAATGAGTCTGCGAATGTTTATCAAGGGAGAGACAGAGACACAGAGTGACAAAAACACACGCGCAGAATAATCTCAGAAAGTGGCAAGCAAACAAAACAGGGAAAAGAGAATAGAAAATTTATTGTTACGTGTTCCATCCAAGTATGAGTCTTTCATTTCGTATCGATTTCAACCTCTCTGATGAAAGGTTGAAACTGATTTATTTCATGAACCAAAACCTACTACTGCCCATTTCCACCGACCAGGAGTTAAACTTTGTATTAAATAAAGGTCGGTTCAACAACTCCTGCAGAGGATGTCATGACTTGCCATATCCGATATCTCCATAGGACACATACATTGATATGTTCTGGGGACGTGGTGAGTGTTGAGTTTTTACCTCCATGTTATCCAAACAGTAGCCTCCGCTAGGATAACAGTATCCTCTTGTTAGCAACCGCAGCAAGATGGAATAAACTTACACATATTCAGAATTTAAGGGAACAAAAAGTTAAACTGAAGATCCAGTGAAAGTTACGTAAAACTCAGAGTTTATTATAAATCATAAGAGTAACCTAAAGTTCTTCAGGACTTCAAAAGTCCTGAAAGACTTTCAAACGTCAAATCATATATAATAGAGATGCATGTTTAATAAGTCACATTATCCTAACACTGTATAAACATTATACCAAAACTATTGAAAACCAAAGTTCACACTTTGGACTGGGCCTAGTCCTACACTGGACTTAGTCCTATAGTAGACTTAAATTAACACAAAGGTAGCCCCACCTCCTCAGTGGAAACCATGAGGCTATGACCTCATTCTCGGTGAACTTAGTCCACAAACACACATTGTCTTTGTATGTGTTTGTTCTAAAGAGATGAACTCTTTAATTCTAAACATCGATACTAAACTTTAAAAACAAAACATGCTCTGAAAGCTACATTTCATAACTGAACGTAGAAATATTCTACCTCTCATTACTTTGAGATAATCTTAGTTCAAAAGCAAACATAAACTCTGTCTCCAAATTGACAAATGATGGCCAAGTACGTTCTGTAAACAATTGAATAATATGCCTTATGAATGGGCCTGGGAAATTACCTCCATTGTGAGATTTTTCTGAGACACAACAGGAGCACTAGTGGCTGTCTTACCCAGTAAAACTGGCACTGTCCACGCAAGACGCTGCAGACTGAAATAATGACCTAGAAGCAACATCTGTGCAATATCTCGTGACTGGACTTGAGATTATCCTGCCTCTCTCAGGCTTGTGATGTCCTGAAAGTCCACAAACGATCACAAAAATACGCTCTATCAGGCTTGTGATGTCCTGAAAGTCCACAAACGATCACAAAAATACGCTCTATCAGGCTTGTGATGTCCTGAAAGTCCACAAACGATCACAAAAATACGCTCACAACTCCACCTCTAGACTGTCTCATCATGAACTGTCTCGTAACCTGATATTAAAAATGACATTCCACGAATTCTATGTAGATTGTCCCCCCATCTCTAGAGTTGAGAATAATGTCGTACATGGCACAAGATACTCTGGAGTCCACAAGAGAACAGTATCTTTACACTGACACAAGTAATGGCACATGTCCACAATGCTTGTTATTTAACGACAAATGACTGACAATATGTATGTGTGTATTCACCTATTTGTAGTTGCAGTGGTCGACTCTTAGCTCCTGGCCCCGGTGTATATATGTAAATGTCGTGCCGAATAGGTAAAATTTACGATTTTTGACTTAAATAGCAACGCTTTTCTTGCCGAAAAAGGCAAGCAAAAATTTGTGTATGCAATAATTTCGCAAAAAAAAAAAATAATTTTGTACCTAACGAAAAAATATATTTCATTGTGTTTGTTTCTGTTAAATTGCATTGTAAACTTATCTAAAATATATTTACTTGGAGTAGGCTAAATTAAATTGTGCTTGTTAGAATGAAGTAAAGTAAGTTGTCTAAGGTTCTCTTGGTACAAAATCATTAATTTTTACATTAACATAAATAAAAAAAAATATGTCTCTAAACTTACAAGATAAAATTTTAGAAAGGACTTTATTTTAAACGAGTTCTTGCTAATTGACCAATTTTACCTATTCAGCACTAATATATCTATATATATATATATATACATTATATATATATATATATATATATATATATATATATATATATATATATATATATATATATATATATATACATTATATATATATACATATATATAATTTATTTCCAATAACGTCTGAGTACAATGTGCCTATAAATTCAATGTACTGTACACATGAAGGTGGGCCTGGTGGGCCCGACAGACGAGAGGAAAGTTACACGAGGTTTAGTTGGACGTGGGTATTTGGCCGTTTTCCTTCAACAGGACTCAGCACTTTGAAATGAATCTGTCAATTCAGAATTGGCCATACATACATTTCACCCATAGACTACGTGCGGCCAGCAGTAACAGCCTGGTTGATCAGGACCAGATCCACTTGGAGGCCTGGTTGTGGACCGGGCTGCGGGGGCGTTAATCCCCGGAATAACCTCCAGGTAGACACCAGGAAGCAGCTGGTACTGGTGTTTCCTCCCTCCCTGTAACGTGTAGTGTGCACCTGACTGTGGAACACAATTTAACGATTTATCTGCAACTTAGGTCTTTTTCGTGGTCGTAGTGGTATTTATACTTACCGGGGAGTCTGTTGGGATCTCGGTGAACTTTCGGAAGAGTTTTTGGGTATTAACAGTTGAATGGGATTGTTTTTATCTATTGCTAGTTATGTTTGCTTGGTGTGATAGTATTTGTTGTGCTGTGTTTCAGTCATGCTGGTGGGTTTTTAACTGTTAAGTTTATCTTGAATGTTCTTATGTGTGTTGCATTTATAGTTAATGCCTTGGCAGCCGAAAACGACGTACCTCTTCCAGCTCTCTCTCTCTTTTTCTCTCTTTTTCTCTCTTTTTCTCTCTTTTTCTCTCTTTTTCTCTCTTTTTCTCTCTTTTTCTCTCTTTTTCTCTCTTTTTCTCTCTCTCTTTTTCTCTCTTTCTCTTTCTCTCTCTCTCTCTCTCTCTCTCTCTCTCTCTCTCTCTCTCTCTCTCTCTCTCTCTCTCTCACACACACTCTCTCTCTCTCTCTCTCTCTCTCTCTCACACACACACACACACACACGTTACGTCTTCACCGTGGGGTGTGTACCGGCCTGGCTGAGCTCCAATACTCTCCACAAGGAAGCTCACTGCGTTATAATCCTTTCAAAAACAGACACGTAATATCCGGACAAGGGGGCGTGTTTCCGGTCGATGGGTTCCTCACTTCCGGCCGACAGAGAGAGTTAACCAACACGGCAGAAACACCAGCAAAGAGGAGGATGTTGTTGAGCCCAGCAGCAGGCGAGGGGTTCACACAGCGTCAAATTTATTGATTCAGATTTGTTTGTGTTGCGTTACCAGCCAAGTGGTAACTGACACCCACCTGGCTATCACTGTCTTCCTGGTTGCTGCTACTATTACTACTACTACTATACTACTAATACTGCTACTGCTGCTACTGTTACTGCTACTACAACTACTACTATTACTGCTGCAACAACTATTATTACTACACACCTGCCTCTGAGAAGTGGATAAAAAGCTTATATTCCTCTCTCCGCCCTTTTGCCTGCAGTCACTCTTGTCTACCACCACCATGCTGCCAACCACTGTCTCCTTGCCCATCACCAATTACCTACCTCTCTTTACAAAAGTTCCTTCTCTTCATTCTTAAGTCACACTAAAAGCTCTTTTACTCCCAAGTGCCGTCTTCCGGGGAAGAGCATTTTGATGCGGTTTTATCCCAGGAAATGTAACCATCCTTCCTTTCCTTGGGTTGAGCCTGATTATTCCTCTCCTCATGAGTGCCACAGAGAATGTTCCTCTTCATACATCTGTAAACACATCTCCCTTTCATTCCTGGAATTCTTGCTTTTTCCCTTTTATTAATTTATTAACTTTCCTACTACTATCTCGTAACATTAGAAATAGTATTAAGAGAGAAGTAAATAATGAATTTAAACGTCACAGAAACACAAACCTGTGTAGATTTGTAATCCACTGTAACATTATTGTGGATAATTATATTTACAGAGCAACTTGCAATGCCAGCAGACTGATGTTGTAGTAGCCAGGCTTAGGCTTCGTTACAAGTGCTTTTGGCAGTTGGAAATATACACACACAATGAGTAAACTAAATTCAGAGTATGTGGCCAGCCGTACGTTACTCTCATGAAGACTGATTGATCACTCATTAGGGAGTATGGAGAGTAGCAGTATAACTAGCAGTATAACTAGCAGTATAACTAGCAGTATAACTAGTAGTATAACTAGTAGTATAACTACTCAAATACGTCATCGTATTTGAGTAGTGAAAAAAATATGATTTCAGAGGTTTTGTGGAAATACACTAAATTTGCTTGTAACAAGAAATATAGATCGTAAATATTTATTCATGTATATTTATTATGTTAAGTCTTTTGGGGTCTAGTTTCTAGGCTTTTGTACTGTACATCCAGATGTTACTGCGCTCCCTTCCACAGGATGGATATAGGTCAGTAAACTAGCAGCTTCGAAGGCAAAAATCTAATCTAATCTCTCCTATTCTCCTCTTCGTCGCTCTCCCATTCCCCTAACATATTTCACCATTCCTCATTTATTTTCTTCCCTTACCAGCTCCCCTCTTCGTTTATTTCCTCCCTTCGCCAGCCCTTCTCTCTCCTCAAACACACACTTCACCTGTTTTCTTCTCTCCCTCTCTCACCTCTGTCTTTATCCTTGCCCTCTAAACCTACCCCTTTACCAACACCTTAACTTTCTTCCCCTTCACCCCTGTCTTTTCCTCACTCCCTTCCCGTCACTTCTTTCCCTCTTCCTCACCAGTCTAATTTCCCAGCCTTCTTTTTTTTTCCACAGGGTTTGACAAGGTTAAGGATCCCTAGCTTTATTGACAAGCTATTTACAGGTTAAGGATTCCTAACTTTATTGGCAAGCTAAGAGCTGTTACCTACATCAGCTCATTTGAAAGCATTTTTATTGTTATGAGACATACAAGTAGGGAACAGGATGAAGTTGGAGCCATCTGTGGGCCAGCATTTTCATTTGATCAACTGACTTTATCTCGTTGACATTATTATGATGTACGAATGTGTTTCATACTCGAGTCATCCTGGGTATGTATGATCTCAGATGGAGTGATGTTCTGAAGAAGGGTACAGCCAGAGTGAAGTTGCTGCTTTCTGCCCGTCTTGTGGTATAAAAGCTTGCTTTTAGCTGTCCTCGAAGTGGATCCAAGTGTGGTACTTTGTGGTACTTTCTTTCTCGTCTTTCCTTATTATCATTTCTCCTCATCCCTATTCTCTTAATTTTCTCCCCTCACCCTTCACCCGTCTATCCTTATCTCTCCTTTCTTACCTCAGTCGCATAACCTCTCCCATACTCCCTTTTCCTATCACCACCTCTGCTGGTGAAGGGCTCTTAGTCCAAGAAACTGGAGTTGTTCTCTTGTACTGAACCGATTATCAATACTTTCGGCGCTGTATTGCCACTACGGGTTTAGTGCTTCCCTATTCTTACTATTCTCTTCCCCCTCATCTGCCTCACTCTCCTCCCCCCCCCTTCTTCTCGTCTGTCCTCCCGTTTCTACTCCACTAAATCTCCTTTCCCCTTTCCATCTCTGTAAAATAACCTTCTCTACCCTCTCCGGCCTCCACCTTCCTCACTCCTCCCCTAAACTCTCACTTCCCTTAGCCATTTCCCTCCTGCCTCTCCCTCCTCCCTGAAGGTCCCTCACTCTTCTTCCCTGAGCCACCCCTTCTCGCCGCCTCCCTCTTCCCCAAAGCTCTCCTTCCCTGAGTTACCCCTCCCACCTTCTCTCTTCTCTTCCCTCAGCCACTTTCCCCTTCCTCTTCCCCGTCTCCTCTCTACCCTCAAGTGGAGTAGTTTGTGCATGTTGTCCAGACTGGGCGTTACCAGGCTCCTGCAGGTGTGTAGTTTTAGACATAATAAATCTGCAGTGCTTTTGTTAATACATGTGAGAATCTGGATATGTTATGTAGTCCAAAATTATCCTCCCCTCCTTTCCTCTCTCCTTTCCCCTCTCCTATATTTATTTTTTATTGCCTCGCTCTGTGAGGAAGATATCCTCATGCAAATTCCATTTCTCCTGCGTCTGGGACAGGCTATTTTGAGAGATGGTAATTCAGAAGTGATAGTAACGCCAGTTCCGCTGGAACGAAATCTCCTAAGCTGCAGTAGCTGATAAACCTTAAATAGGATACTTGACAATATCCTCATTATCGTAAGTCACTCGGTCAATGCTAACAGGTTTGTAACACTGTGTATGAGAGAAACAGCTTTTGTTCCGACTGTGAGTAAAATATTGAAATCCCAGTACGACTCTGTGTTTAGTGAACCACTAATCGGTCTGAGAATCGACGACCCAAATGATTTCTTCATGAATGAGCCTCAAAACTCCATAAATGTATGCCAGATTTCCGACATTACCCTAACTCCGATAGATTTCGAAAAAGCCATTGACAACATGCCTATGCACTCAGCCCCGGGCCCAGACTCGTGGAACTCTGTTTTCATTAAGAACTGCAAGAAACCCCTCTCGCGTGCCCTAAGTACACTATGGAGGAGGAGCTTGGACATGGGTGAAATTCCACAGTCACTTAAAACAACGGATATAGACCCACTCCATAAAGGTGGCAGCAAAGCATTAACTAAGAACTATACACCAATAGCTCTGACGTCCCACATCATAAAAATCTTTGAAAGAGTGCTAAGAAGCAGGATTGCAAATCACCTGGATTCCCAAAATCTGCACAATCCAGGGCAACATGGGTTCAGGGCAGGTCGCTCCTGCCTCTCACAACTACTGGATCACTATGACATGGCCTTGGATGCACTGGAAGAAAATCAGAATGCAGATGTAATATACACAGACTTTGCAAAAGCATTTGACAAATGTGATCATGGCGTAATAGCCCATAAAATACGTGCTAAAGGAATAACTGGGAAAGTGGGGAGATGGATCTTCAACTTCCTAACAAATCGAACACAAAGAGTAGTGGTCAACAGAGTTAAATCGGAGGCTGCCATAGTGAAGAGCTCTGTTCCACAAGGCACAGTACTCGCCCCCATCTTATTCCTTATCCTCATATCAGACATAAACAGAGATATACACCACAGTACCGTATCATCCTTTGCAGATGATACTAGGATCTGCATGAGGCTGTCATCTGCTGAGGACGCGGTTAACCTCCAAGAAGATATAAACAAAGTTTTCCAGTGGGCAACGGTAAACAATATGATGTTCAATGAGGACAAATTCCAACTACTCCGTTATGGAAAACTGGAGGAGATAATAACTAGAACAGAGTATACTACTGACTCCGGCCATACAATAGAGCGGAAAAATAATGTAAGGGACCTGGGAGTAGTAATGTCTGAGGATCTCACTTTCAAGGATCACAACAGTGCCACGATCGCACGTGCAAAGAAAATGATAGGATGGATAATGAGAACTTTCAAAACGAGAGATGCCAAGCCCATGATGATCCTTTTCAAATCACTTGTTCTCTCTAGGCTGGAATACTGCTGTACATTAACATCTCCATTCAAAGCAGGTGAAATCGCAGATCTAGAGAGTGTACAGAGATCCTTTACTGCACGTATAAGTTCTGTCAAGCACCTTAACTACTGGGAACGCTTGGAAGCACTTGACTTGTACTCGTTGGAACGCAGGAGGGAGAGATATATCATAATCTACACTTGGAAAATCTTGGAAGGAATGGTCCCAAATCTGCACACAGAAATCACTCCCTACGAAAGTAAAAGACTGGGCAGGCGATGCAAAATGCCGCCAATAAAAAGTAGGGGCGCCATTGGTACACTAAGAGAAAACACCATAAGTTTCCGGGGCCCAAAACTGTTCAACAGCCTCCCATCAAGCATTAGGGGAATTACCAATAAACCCCTGGCTGCCTTCAAGAGAGAGCTGGACAGATACCTAAAGTCAGTGCCGGATCAGCCGGGCTGTGGCTCGTACGTTGGACTGCGTGCGGCCAGCAGTAACAGCCTAGTTGATCAGGCCCTGATCCATCGGGAGGCCTGGTCATGGACCGGGCCGCGGGGGCGTTGATCCCCGGAATAACCTCCAGGTAACCTCCATGTCATATAGAAATAGGGTAACAGCACGCTGGAGATGTATACAATTTCGCCGAAATAAAATTCTATCCAGCTCGGTTAAATGAAGGATGAGCGGAATGGGAAAAGTGGAGTAACAGTGGGAGGGAGGGAGGGAGGGAAAGAGGGGAGGAGCAGGGGAAGGGGAAGGGAGGGACACCCTTTTCTAGGATTTCTAGCTTACCTATTTCCCCAACCCGGCCGAGGGCCAGGCTTATCCGGTGCTTGACAGGGTTTTATTTTACACACACTCTCTCTCCAGTAAGTTATGGCAGAGCTGCCATAATAGAACTACCTAAGCACCACAAGGGAGGCAGGTTCTCACCCAACAGTACTACACGAGCACCACACAGGAGTCAGGTCTTCACCCAACAGTACTACCTAAGCAGCACACGGGAGCCAGGTCTTCACCCAACAGTACTACCTAAGCAGCACACGGGAGCCAGGTCTTCACCCAACAGTACTACCTAAGCAGCACACGGGAGCCAGGTCTTCACCCAACAGTACTACCTAAGCAGCACACGGGAGCCAGGTCTTCACCCAACAGTACTACCTAAGCACCACACAGGAGTCAGGTCTTCACCCAACAGTACTATCTAAGCAGCACACGGGAGTCAGGTCTTCACCCAACAGTACTACCTAAGCACCACACAGGAGTCAGGTCTTCACCCAACAGTACTACCTAAGCAGCACACGGGAGCCAGGTCTTCACCCAACAGTACTACCTAAGCAGCACACGGGAGTCAGGTCTTCACCCAACAGTACTATCTAAGCAGCACACGGGAGCCAGGTCTTCACCCAACAGGGTTTCACATGCTTCTTACGGAAGGATCCGGGGAAAGGCGTGAAGCTTCTCGTCCATTAATATTTTTGAGGCAGTAACTTGGTATGAATATCCAACTTTCTGGCTGGCAAACACATTTTACCGCTCGTCTCCCACATGTCCCTCAAGTTGTGCAGGATCCAGGTCTGCAAGGAGGAGGGGGCTAGGTGAGGGACGGGGACTGGGTGATAGAAGGGGGCTAGGGGATATGTGGGCATAAAAGGTAGGTGGAGAAGGGGGTTAGGTGGTAAATAGGGGAAAAAGGTGAGTGAGAAGTTAGGCTATGGAAGGAGCTGGGGTGGATGGGTGACTTGGTGAGGAATGGGAACTTGTGCAAGAAATGGTCATGGGTGTAAATGGGTGTTGGAGGCAGTGTCAGGGAAGGTTGTGTTTAGGGAGGGGGTGACGTAGGAAGCAACAGTGTTCTAGGATAGCCGTTAGAATTAGACTCAGAACTGGTGTCCTGGAAACATTAAAAGAATGTGTGAATATGTTAAATCTAACTCTCAAAATTAAACCAGGCTTAGCAAGAGGCATTTAAGCCTTTCAAACAACCCGAATTTGCGTCGGATTTCCGACAAAGTGCGTGTCATCGGAAGTAAACAACCACTGGAAACAAACAAGAAGGAACAATAGCGAGACGAGGGAGAAGTATTTGTAAGTAACAAGTGTTTAACTGGGTTTTTTCTAAGACCAAAATGGGTTTCAATGAATGATATTGTTAACACAAGGGCTAGGTTGAGTGTGGCCAGGAGGAGGGTGAGAGTGGCCAGGAGGAGGGTGAGAGTGGCCAGGAGGAGGGTGAGAGTGGCCAGGAGGAGGGTGAGAGTGGCCAGGAGGAGGGTGAGAGTGGCCAGGAGGAGGGTGAGAGTGGCCAGGAGGAGGGTGAGACTGGCCAGGAGGAGGGTGAGAGTGGCCAGGAGGAGGGTGAGAGTGGCCAGGAGGAGGGCGAGAGTAGCCAGGAGGAGGGCGAGAGTAGCCAGGAGGAGGGCGAGAGTAGCCAGGAGGAGGGCGAGAGTAGCCAGGAGGAGGGCGAGAGTAGCCAGGAGGAGGGCGAGAGTAGCCAGGAGGAGGGCGAGAGTAGCCAGGAGGAGGGCGAGAGTAGCCAGGAGGAGGGCGAGAGTAGCCAGGAGGAGGGCGAGAGTAGCCAGGAGGAGGGCGAGAGTAGCCAGGAGGAGGGCGAGAGTAGCCAGGAGGAGGGCGAGAGTAGCCAGGAGGAGGGCGAGAGTAGCCAGGAGGAGGGCGAGAGTAGCCAGGAGGAGGGCGAGAGTAGCCAGGAGGAGGGCGAGAGTAGCCAGGAGGAGGGCGAGAGTAGCCAGGAGGAGGGCGAGAGTAGCCAGGAGGAGGGCGAGAGTAGCCAGGAGGAGGGCGAGAGTAGCCAGGAGGAGGGCGAGAGTAGCCAGGAGGAGGGCGAGAGTAGCCAGGAGGAGGGCGAGAGTAGCCAGGAGGAGGGCGAGAGTAGCCAGGAGGAGGGCGAGAGTAGCCAGGAGGAGGGCGAGAGTAGCCAGGAGGAGGGCGAGAGTAGCCAGGAGGAGGGCGAGAGTGGCCAGGAGGAGGGAGAGAGTGGCCAGGAGGAGGGCGAGAGTGGCCAGGAGGAGGGCGAGAGTGGCCAGGAGGAGGGCGAGAGTGGCCAGGAGGAGGGCGAGAGTGGCCAGGAGGAGGGTGAGAGTAGCCAGGAGGAGGGTGAGAGTAGCCAGGAGGAGGGTGAGAGTAGCCAGGAGGAGGGTGAGAGTGGCCAGGAGGAGGGTGAGAGTAGCCAGGAGGAGGGTGAGAGTAGCCAGGAGGAGGGTGAGAGTAGCCAGGAGGAGGGTGAGAGTAGCCAGGAGGAGGGTGAGAGTAGCCAGGAGGAGGGTGAGAGTAGCCAGGAGGAGGGTGAGAGTAGCCAGGAGGAGGGTGAGAGTAGCCAGGAGGAGGGTGAGAGTAGCCAGGAGGAGGGCGAGAGTAGCCAGGAGGAGGGCGAGAGTAGCCAGGAGGAGGGCGAGAGTAGCCAGGAGGAGGGCGAGAGTAGCCAGGAGGAGGGCGAGAGTAGCCAGGAGGAGGGTGAGAGTAGCCAGGAGGAGGGTGAGAGTAGCCAGGAGGAGGGTGAGAGTAGCCAGGAGGAGGGCGAGAGTAGCCAGGAGGAGGGTGAGAGTAGCCAGGAGGAGGGTGAGAGTAGCCAGGAGGAGGGTGAGAGTAGCCAGGAGGAGGGTGAGAGTAGCCAGGATGAGGGTGAGAGTAGCCAGGAGGAGGGTGAGAGTAGCCAGGAGGAGGGTGAGAGTAGCCAGGAGGAGGGTGAGAGTAGCCAGGAGGAGGGTGAGAGTGGCCAGAAGATGACTGAAGTGAATGAAGCTGCCGAGTGAAGTGCCACATCGATCAATACTTGGACCGATTCATTTTTTATTCATGTAGATGACATGCCCGGGGTAAGTGAAAATATACGGTTCAATTACCTTTAATTGCTGTTTGTAGATAGTGTAAAAATGTCGAGACGCAAATGAATGGTTGTAGGACCTAGATAAACTGTACGAGTAGTCACACAAAAAGACAGTCAAAATAAAGCCAAGCTAATACCAAGTTATGAGAATAAGAGAGAAGACAAGACACTGAGTTCGTCTTATGAAGCGCCAGGATGGAGGCAACAAACTAGAAGGATCTAGGAGTAAGCATATTACCAAACCTGTCACCAGAATCACACAGCAGTCATATATATCTCTTCCTACGCGGGATGTTTTTCTCTGTACAATAAATTGCCTCCTGCGGAACAAATCTTAGTCTATTAAACAATTTGTTAACTTTCATAGACGTGGACATAATGATGCATGTAACTCGCTGTTAGATCTGGCTTTGTCTTATATTCTAATCGATGACAAAATATTCTTATAATTGTCGTAAATACATGTTAGTTGTTCAGTATAAGAGCAGGAGAGATGACAGGATATAAACGAGTGTATTTGCTGGGTATTCTAAACTGCACGAGAACACGTGGTTAAAGAAGACTGTTCAATGGTAAATTTTACGGTGGACACTATTGCTTTCGTGTGTATGTCAGTCTGCGTGCGGCCAGCAGCAACTGCATAGTTGATCAGGCCCTGATCCACCATGAGGCCTGGTCATGGACCTGGCCGCAGGGGCGTTGACCCCCGGAACACCCTCCAGGTATATGCAGAAAGGTCAAGGGACAAGACCTAGGGTTTGTCACTGGATATTGGTCACGTCGCGATTCTCCATAAAAACTCCTGGTTGAGTTGCAGTTGTGGCCATTACAAACCTTCCCAGCAAACTGGGTTGAATTTACGTGACTGCAACGCAGCGGTTAATAATTTCATGATCGCCAGACTCCCAGGTTCGTAACCCGATTACTCTATTTCCTTTTCATGGGACTCTGTTTTTAGCATACCAGAAGAGGATGCTTTAGACAATGTTTCGGTTAGTCCTGTATCCTTGTTGCCTAAAATTTCTTCTCCGAATTGTACGTTAGTCGTCAATTCCTAGATTATTATTCCTAAAGCAAAATGTACAGAAATTGTCTCCTCGTCCCCTGTACACACATTGTTCTCTTTTGGAAGAAACATTGCTAAATAAACTTCCTCTCCTCCGTTATTCTTCCTCCTTTTTTTTTTTTTTAGATGTGGCCCTCCCAGGAGAAGCAGTGTAGCGGATGTTTAGAGGGAGCAACACGGCCCGAAGTCTCTCTGGCTTTGACCCGTCAACCAGCCTGGTCTCCCTTGTTTACTTTCGCTTGAATTACGGGGTGCTAGCTAGGTCCTCGTGTTTTGTGTGTGTGTGTGTGTGTGTACTCGCCTATAAATGGTTGCAAGGGTCGAGTTTCAGCTCCTGGTCACGATTCCTCACTGGTCGCTACTCTTAAAGCAATGTATGGATTTTGCCTCTATTCCTCTATTGTCTAGGTTCCAATTTCTAACAACTCTAACACCAAAGAAATACTTCCTAACACCCTCTGTTTCGTCTGTGTTTTTAGCTTCCAGTTTTGCCTTAGTATTATTGTTTCTTGTATCTCACTCTATCCCTGTCCACCCTATCAATTCCTCCCATTATTATATACATTGATATCCCTCTTAGGCCTTCTTTCCCCTAGCTTCATCACGTTAAGATTACTTAACCTTTCCTAATAGGACATACTTAGCTTCGGGACTAGTCTCATTGCAAACTCCAACATGGGCCAGACGTATACCGTATACAGTGTCGTAAATGACTCTTAAATTTATGAAAGCTAATCTCAGATATGCCAGATTCGCATTTGCTGCAGCAGTTCTTCAGTTTTGCTCCTTGGGTAATATGCTCAGCACAATACTCACCCCATGGCCCCCATTTTATTCCTCAACCTCATATCAGACAGACAGAGATATACATCACAGCACCGTATCATCCTTTGCGGATGATACTAGGATCTGCATGAGGCTGTCATCTGCTGAGGACGCAGTTAACCTCCAAGAAGATACAAACAAAGTTTTCCAGTGGGCAACGGTAAACAATATGATGTTCAGTGAGGACAAATTCCAACTACTCCGTTATGGAAAACTGGAGGAGATAATAACTAGAACAGAGTATACTACTGACTCCGGCCATACAATAGAGCGGAAAAATAATGTAAGGGACCTGGGAGTAGTAATGTCTGAGGATCTCACTTTCAAGGATCACAACAGTGCCACGATCGCACGTGCAAAGAAAATTATAGGATGGATAATGAGAACGTTCAAAACGAGAGATGCCAAGCCAATGATCATCCTTTTCAAATCACTTGTTCTCTCTAGGCTGGAATACTGCTGTACATTAACATTTCCATTCAAAGCAGGTGAAATCGCAGATCTAGAGAGTGTACAGAGATCCTTTACTGCACGTATAAGTTCTGTCAAGCACCTTAACTACTGGGAACGCTTGGAAGCACTTGACTTGTACTCGTTGGAACGCAGGAGGGAGAAATATATCATAATCTACACTTGGAAAATCCTGGAAAGAATGGTCCCAAATCTGCACACAGAAATCACTCCCTACGAAAGCAAAAGACTGGGCAGGCGATGCAAAATGCCCCCAATTAAAAGTAGGGGTGTCATTGGTACACTAAGGGAAAACACCATAAGTGTCCGGGGCCCAAGGCTGTTCAACAGCCTCCCATCAAGCATTAGGGAAATTGCCAATAAACCCCTGGCTGCCTTCAAGAGAGAGCTGAACAGACACCTAAAGTCAGTGCCGGATCAGCCGGGCTGTGGCTCGTACGTTGGACTGCATGCGGCCAGCAGTAACAGCCTAGTTGATCAGGCCCTGATCCATCGGGAGGCCTGGTCATGGACCGGGCCGCGGGGGCGTTGATCCCCGGAATAACCTCCAGGTAACCTCCAGGTATGGTCTTTCTCCTCCAGCGGCTTTGCCCTCCTCACCCCTCCTCACCCCTCGAGCTTACATTCAGTCTGTGCTCTTCTTTGCCCTTCCCCAAACTTCATAACTTTGTAATTGCTGGGGTTAAATTCCAGTAGCCACTTGTCACACCAAACCTGCAACCTGTCCAGATCCATTTGTAGTATTTCCTAGTCTTCATTTGCTTGTATTCTCATTAATTTCACTTTATCAGCGAACAGAGATACCTCTGCATGCGTATATGTATGCAAAATCATGTCAGCGAGTGGGAAAGGAGTCAAAATCCAGCTCATGATACCCGCATCTAAACCACTAATTGCCCAGTCTGATGATTCTCTAACCCTCCCCCCTAGTGTGTTGTCGCATGTACCTCTGAATTCCTGTGCTGGGTTCGTCTCTAATTGATACCTCAATATTTTGTTCCCTTCACAACTTCCCTGCTCTATCTGGAAACGTTCTGGCAGAATACATAGGCTTGTTATGCTACATGCAGTTTTGTCTTCATTCCTATTGATAGTGCGACCCTCAACTAACTCTATAACAGGGGTTCTCAACCTTTTCTTCCCCCCGCACCCCTAGGAAATGTTTGATTAATGATGCGCCCCTTACAAAAGTAATATCACAATTGAAGATGAAGTCATATTTTTAATTTTTTAATCACAAATTGAGCCAAATACAGTACTGCGGGTGAACAAATTGAACTCAAAACAATAAGATTTTAATTCATTGCATAAAATGCAAACATACGTTGAGCAATTAGAAAAGTTTTGGTAAAATAAACGGAATTGTGCTTTTCATTAGAACTCTTTGTCGCACCCCCTGAATTACCATCTTACACCCCTCGGGGGGTGCGTGCGCCCCTGGTCGGGAACCCCTGCTCTAAACTGTGTCGTTCAAGAACTACAATTTTTTTTTTTTTTTTACTGACGAGGGTCTTAGTCCCTAGATGACCCGCTCAATGGAGCTTTTGGTCATTCAGTCTAGACCTTCCACTAACTTACCTCTCCACCCCGCAAAGTAATACGTTCTAAGTTGTCTTTGTGTTGGATTTAAAACTAGTAAGGCAAGCTTATTATGTGTAAAAGTCAAGTACAGTGAAAGGAGATTGTGTAGGTGAAACGTCGTAATAACAAAGATTTCCTTTCATGTACGTGTAATTTTAACCACTTGTCGGCTACCCCGTACTTCAGCCGCTTTCTGTGTTCCACAGTTTCAGAAAAATGTATACTACTGGTAGGACTCTTTGTTACAAGATAACCCTGAACCTGCACTCTTAAATGTCTTAAAACGAGGGGAGACATAACTGAAGTGTGGAAGATGGGAGTCAACATAAGAACATAAGAACATAAGAAAGAAGGAACACTGCAGGAGGCCTGTTGGCCCATACTAGGCAGGTCCTTTACAATTCATCCCACTAACAAAACATTTGCCCAACCCAATTTTCAATGCCACCCAATAAATAAGCTCTGATGTGAAAGTCCCACTCAAATCCAACCCCTCCCACTCATGTACTTATCCAACCTAAATTTGAAACTACCCTAAGTCCCAGCCTCAATAACCCAACTAGGTAGACTGTTCCACTCATCTACTACCCTATTTCCAAACCAATACTTTCCTATGTCCTTTCTAAATCTAAACTTATCTAATTTAAATCCATTACTGCGGGTTCTCTCTTGGAGAGACATCCTCAAGACCTTATTAATATCCCCTTTATTAATACCTATCTTCCACTTATACACTTCCATCAGGTCTCCCCTCATTCTTCGTCTAACAAGTGAATGTAACTTAAGAGTCTTCAATCTTTCTTCATCAGGAAGATTTCTAATGCTATGTATTAATTTAGTCATCCTACGCTGAATGTTTTCTAACGAATTTATGTCCATTCTGTAATATGGAGACCAGAACTGAGCTGCATAATCTAGGTGAGGCCTTACTAATGATACCTGGATTACCTGAAGGTTATTCCGGGGATCAATGCCCCCGCGGCCCGGTCCATGACCAGGCCTCCCGATGGATCAGGGCCTGATCAACTAGGCTGTTACTGCTGGCCGCACGCAATCCAACGTACGAGCCACAGCCCGGCTGATCCGGCACTGACTTTACGTATCTGTCCAGCTCTCTCTTGAAGGCAGCCAGGGGTTTATTGGCAATTCCCCTAATGCTTGATGGGAGGCTGTTGAACAGTTTTGGGCCCCGGACACTTATGGTGTTTTCCCTTAGTGTACCAATGGCGCCCCTACTTTTTATTGGGGGCATTTTGCATCGCCTGACCAGTCTTTTACTTTCGTAGGAAGTGATTTCTGTGTGCAGATTTGGGACCATTCCTTCCAAGATTTTCCAAGTGTAGATTATGCTATATCTCTCCCTCCTGCGTTCCAACGAGTACAAGTCAAGTGCTTCCAAGCGTTCCCAGTAGTTAAGGTGCTTGACAGAACTTATACGTGCAGTAAAGGATCTCTGTACACTCTCTAGATCTGCGATTTCACCTGCTTTGAATGGAGATGTTAATGTACAGCAGTATTCTAGCCTAGAGAGAACAAGTGATTTGAAAAGGATCATCATGGGCTTGGCATCTCTCGTTTTGAAAGTTCTCATTATCCATCCTATCATTTTCTTTGCACGTGCGATCGTGGCACTGTTGTGATCCTTGAAAGTGAGATCCTCAGACATTACTACTCCCAGGTCCCTTACATTATTTTTCCGCTCTATTGTATGGCCGGAGACAGTAGTATACTCTGTTCTAGTTATTATCTCCTCCAGTTTTCCATAACGGAGTAATTGGAATTTGTCCTCATTGAACATCATATTGTTTACCGTTGCCCACTGGAAAACTTTGTTTATATCTTCTTGGAGGTTAACCGCGTCCTCAGCAGATGACAGCCTCATGCTGCAGTATGACCTCTGGACTTCTGTTGCTTACACTTCTTGATATAAATCCCAGTAATCTATTTGCCTTATTACGTACGCTTAGACATTGCTGTCTTGGTTTAAGGTTGCTGCTCACCATAACCCCCAAGTCCTTTTCGCAATCTGTATGGCTAAGTTCTACATCATTTAACTTATAAGTACTAGGGTTATGGGCACTCCCAAGCTTCAGAACCTTGCATTTATCTACATTGAACTGCATCTGCCACTTTTCTGACCAAGAATAGAGTTTGTTTAAATCCTCCTGAAGTTCCATAACATCTACGTTTGAATCAATTATCCTACCTATCTTTGTGTCATCGGCGAATTTGCTCATATCACTAGTAATTCCCTCATCAAGATCATTAATGATATATATTATAAACAACAACGGGCCCAAGACTGATAAAACGACAACGGGCCCAAGACCGAACTCTTATCCTTCTGTTCTGAGTCAGTGATGTTGCCACTCACCCGCGAGCCATTTCTATTCTTGTACCTCCCACTTCTGTTTATTTACACTGTATTCCCATCCCCTGCGGAGTCTCTCCTGGTATTACGTCGCGAATAACAACAGTACACCGTTCATCACCGCCAGTAGTAGGTATTTCCGATATTAATATTTGATAATCTGTGTAAATTACTTGATTCTTGTGGATATTAAAATATAAAATATAAGACTCCCTTGAGTTTTTTAATAAATTTTAGGACACGCTATCGTTTCTGGTAAAAAAAAAAAATGTTGCTGTTTGACTTAGAGCTAATTTCTTTATATTGCAATTAATAATTTTCAAGAAAATTATCATCGGGAGCCTTATTTCTCTAATACAGGCTTCTGAAATATTAAAACAAAGACGTTCCAGGGTACATTAAGGCCCACTATTCTCTTTTTTTTAAACGATATTTTAATTATTAATGGAAATAGACCCTACATCTGAATACAGTGTTAAGTTTTTAAGCAATTTTTTGCTGTGCACACTTGTACAGCTGCACAAATGTTCCCGTTTATAATAAGAGAAGCTGAAGTTTCGCGCCGTTTGGGAATAACTCCCTAGTATACACAGAGAAGTTTGCTGAGCGTTAGTAGTTTTGTACCGACAGTTATCCTGGGAATTTTTCTTGGGGGATACTGGAGGCTGGGATATTCCCATTGGTAAAGCATGTTCGCCATATGATCTGCATATTCCTCAGTTGACCTCGTACCTGATCCAGTGTTTACCCTGGAAATGCTAACGCAGGCTCCTTTACATCTTGTAGGCTATATTCCGTCACGAGAGTTTCTATATGAAAATACCTCACAAATATCCTACATTTAGGGGACTGAAACTTACGACGACGTTGCGGTCCGACTTGTGACCATTAACTAGTCACAGCCTGTGTGTGCCTAGTTAATGGTTCAAATCAGGCTGAAACGTCACAAGTTTGCCAACTAAGTGCGGGTTATTTGTGTGTTGTTCCAGTCACGGTGTTGTGCCTTTTTATTCTGGATAATATCTCAGTTGTACAGTGAGAATCTGTCACATCTGAACCTATGTGAAACTTCCTGTTCGATTATTAAACTGGCATGGCTAGACAAGCTGAACCAGTCGCTATACACACACACACACACACACACACACACACACACACACACACACACACACACACACACACACACACACACACACTCGGAGCCAGGAGCTGTGACTCGACCCCTGCAACCACAAATTGGTAAGTACACACACACACTCGCACACTTAAACACTTTTTTAATTATGTTTATGACAATACAACTTTGACATACAATATACTTTCTCTCTTATTTCACTCTGTTAAATTTTGATTTTAGCATGTGAATTAGAGACCCAGCATGCAAGTATTGAATAAATGACAAAGCTGTCGTCTTCACTACAGAGAATATATTGAGTGATTTAACACGGCCTCTCTAATAGTCATATGAACAACAAAAGATTTTTTTTTTTATTATCACACCGGCCGATTCCCACCAAGGCAGGGTGGCCCGAAAAAGAAAAACTTTCACCATCATTCACTCCATCACTGTCTTGCCAGAAGGGTGCTTTACACTACAGTTTTTAAACTGCAACATTAACACCCCTCCTTCAGAGTGCAGGCACTGTACTTCCCATCTCCAGGACTCAAGTCCGGCCTGCCGGTTTCCCTGAATCCCTTCATAAATGTTACTTTGCTCACACTCCAACAGCACGTCAAGTATTAAAAACCATTTGTCTCCATTCACTCCTATCAAACACGCTCAAGCATGCCTGCTGGAAGTCCAAGCCCCTCGCACACAAAACCTCCTTTACCCCCTCCCTCCAACCCTTCCTAGGCCGACCCCTACCCCGCCTTCCTTCCACTACAGACTGATACACTCTTGAAGTCATTCTGTTTCGCTCCATTCTCTCTACATGTCCGAACCACCTCAACAACCCTTCCTCAGCCCTCTGGACAACAGTTTTGGTAATCCCGCACCTCCTCCTAACTTCCAAACTACGAATTCTCTGCATTATATTCACACCACACATTGCCCTCAGACATGACATCTCCACTGCCTCCTGCCTTCTCCTCGCTGCAACATTCATCACCCACGCTTCACACCCATATAAGAGCGTTGGTAAAACTATACTCTCATACATTCCCCTCTTTGCCTCCAAGGACAAAGTTCTTTGTCTCCACAGACTCCTAAGTGCACCACTCACTCTTTTTCCCTCATCAATTCTATGATTCACCTCATCTTTCATAGACCCATCCGCTGACACGTCCACTCCCAAATATCTGAATACGTTCACCTCCTCCATACTCTCTCCCTCCAATCTGATATTCAATCTTTCATCACCTAATCTTTTTGTTATCCTCATAACCTTACTCTTTCCTGTATTCACCTTTTCAAAAGATCGCTGTACATATTCCAGTTTAGATATTTTAACCTAGAGAGACGCTAGTACAAAACAGTATAAAATTGCAGTTATTGATGCATAATTATGGGCTTTCTTTTTCCACAGCTAAATGTCACTTATCTCTATAAATATTGCATCAGGCTGAAATAAAATATTTTTATTATTATTATTATTATTTTTATTATTTCGAAGATTACAGTCTATCCTATTTCATTAGGTTTAGCTACACTGGCTTCGTGCTTTCTAAGTGATATGTTGTCTAGATTTTTTAACCTGTTATTCAATTTCTGTGACAAGACGTTATGTTAATGATTCTGAGACTCATCAACCCGCCGCTTGGTGTCGGCCAAGGCCTCTTAAATTGGGTATTAAACATTACAGGAAAAAATGGATTATGAAACTCACAAGTAAATATACGTGTGTACTTAGCAGTAGAATGTATACTTTACCATCCATCTTGTGTGCCCAGAGTGAACAACAGTTAGCAGGTTTCCGTTTCATACTTAATTCGAGGGAGTCGTAGTGCGTCATCCCCTCAAGAGAGGTTCCTTAACGTTGATGAGGGGATCTTGATCTTGGGAATTGGATCTGTGCTCCAGTTCCCTAAACTGAACCTGAATACCTTGCATCCCTCCCCCACATGCGCTGTATAATCCTACGGGTTTAGCGCTCCCTCATGATTATAATAATGTAGTGCGTCCCTTGATGGTAGCTGTCTGCCAACCTGTCCCGTATCTGTTATGATTTTTTTCCATTGTGGATCGAGTTGTAATTTGTCAGCGTTATAGATGGTCTCGATTGTATAGTGGAATTCCTAGATAATATCAACTTTGTTTTACATAAAAACATAAAAAAAGAACACTGCAACAGGTCTACTGGCTCCATGCGAGGCAGTTCCAAGTCTCCTACCGGCTTAAGCCAATGACCCAACCTAGTTAGGTCAGGTCACATCCATTTAAGGAAGGAGCACGGCATCGGACCTATAAGCACAAGCTAGTCAGGTCCAACTCGCACCCACTCATGTATTTATGTAACTTATTTTTTAAACTACACAACGTTTTGGCTTCTGTTACAGTACTCATCCACATCTTTATTACCGAAGCAATTGCTGTGCTGGTTGTTACATCGTCCAAAATATATATATATATGTCGTGCCGAGTAGGTAAAACTTGCGATTTTTGCTTAAATAGCAATGTTCTTCTTGCCGAATAAGGCAAGCGAAAATTTGTGTATGCAATAATTTTGCAAAAATCATTCTATACCTAACGGAATAAATACATTTCATTGTGTTTGTTTATTATTAAGTTATTGTAAACTTGTCGAAAATATATTTAGCTTGATTAGGTTAAATTGAATTACGCTTGTTATAATAAGGTTAGGCAAATTTTCTAAGGTTATTTTGATATAAAATTCTAAATTTTTAAATTAATATAAATGAAAAAAAAATGTCTTTAAAAGTATAAGAGATAATTTTAGAAAGAGCTTAATTTTAAACGAGTTCTTGCTAATTGACCAGTTTTAACTATTCGGCACGACATATATGTTGTAACCATTAATCAAGTGGTATTGAATCAATAACAACACTGCAACTAGCCGAGGATTCGAACCCATGTCGTTTTGGCCCGCCTCATGGTGAGCTAAAATCACACAAGACGCTCTAGCCCACTGGACTACGCAATGATACAAGAATCAAGCACCCAGCAGAGCTAGATATTTTACCTTGATGCGGAGACATACGGTGGTGTGGTTGCTTCTGAGCTAATTTCATTCTACTCTCCGTTTGGTGTACTATCCTCCACGAGCTAATCGCAGTGTTGTTACTGATTCAGTACCACTCGTTCGTGGCTACAACGATATAAAATACAGCTCGTGGAGGCTAGTACACCAAACGAGGATTAGAATGAAATTAGCTCAGAGGAACCCTCACCACCGTATGTCCTCGGATCAAGGTAAAACATCTATCTCTGCTGGGTGCTTGATTCTTGTAGGTTTACGTGGTCCTGTAGGTTAGAGCGTCATGTGATTTTCTCTCGCCATGAGGCGGCCCAAAACGACATGGGTTCGAATCCTCGGCTAGTCGCAATGTAGTTATTGATTCAGAGGGGAGGCCTGGTCGTGGACCGGGCCGCGGGGGCGTTGATCCCCGGAATAACCTCCAGGTAACCTCCAGGTACCACTCATTCGTGGTTAGAATAATTATATATATATATATATATATATATATATATATATATATATATATATATATATATATATATATATATTATATATATATATCCTCTGGCTGTGTGTGTGTGTGTGTGCCTGAGTGTATACTCACCTATTTTTGGTTGCAGGGGTCGACTCACAGACGCGCTCGCCTGTGTTCCGGGGTAAATGAGTTAAACTGTAGGTGCTGAGTGTGGGGTGTTAGTGTTGGGTGTAGAAAAGGATGAGAGTACGAGTGTGGGGCACGAAGCTCATATCCGAGTGCTTATGACAAGTTAACAGGAAACTGTCTCTGGGAAACTTGGCAATAACCAGACCGAGAAAAGCACACTTGTTTTAAGTGCTAGAGACAGGTTGTGGCACTGACTTAGCCGTGCGGCTCTGGTCTTACCGCAGGAATGTTCTCTCTCCTCGGAGAAGACGTGTCAGTGGGTGCCATGGTGTAGGTTGCCAAATCAGCTTTTACAGCCCCCTGACGGAGGAGCCTGTAACCTACCACGATGTTTACAGGCTACTCCATCCCTCCCTCCCTCTGTTTACCCTCGTCTCTCTAGACCCTCTCATCAAAGGCCGTAATGCACTGAAAGAGACGGATTTTCCCACGACTACCTTCTCTCCATCTCTCCCTCTGCCCCTTCTTCCTTTCCTCCCTTAGTCTCCTTCCTTTCCTCCTCATCGACCTTTCTTCCTTCCCTCCCTTCCCCCTCTTCTTCCTTTCCTCCCTTCTTATCTTTCCCCTCCTTCCTTTCCTCCCTCTCCTTCCCTCCCTCCCTCTCCTTCCCTCCCTCCCTCTCCTTCCATCTACATTTCCCACCCTCATAAAGTGTTTGCTACAATTAAACACGACCAGTGGTAGCCTCAGATTGTTTGACTTGCGTTCTTTATTCCTGGTAATTGAGGTGGGAGCCAGGAGACTGGGAACACCTGGGGGGTAACACTCTAACTGATCCTTTACAACTAGCGCACTCTTCAGGGAAAGCAGGAATGTAAAACAGGTATGTAAAATAAGAGGTACGTGAAGGTGTGTAAGAAAGACACGTGTACATGTATGTACGGAAAACACGTGCATGTAAGAAATACATATTGTATGTGTGTGTGTACTCGCCAGTTTATGGTTGCAGGAGTCGAGTCTTAGTTCTGGCCCCCGAATCTTCACTGATCGCTAATATGTCCAGTCTCCCTGCTCCAAGAGCCTTGTCGTACCTCTTCTTAACGCTATGTATGGATCCTACCTCCACTCTTACTCTCCAGACTGTTCCACTTCCTAACAACTCTACGGCTGAAGAAATACTTCCTAATATCTCTGACTCATCTGAGTTTTTAACTTCCAGTTGTCCCCCCCTGTTGCTGTATCCCATCTGCGTCCTTCCCTATATCTCCTGTCCTCCAGTGTCGTCAGGATGAGTTCCCTTACTCTTTTAGCTCCGGAACTAGTCTTGTTGCAAACCTTTGCGCTTTGTCTAATTTATTGACGTGTTTGACCAGGTGTGGGGTTCCATACTGGTGCTGCATACTCCAATATAGACCTGTGTACAGTGTCGTGAATGACTCCTTGGTTAGATATCGAAACGCTATTCTTAGGTTTGCCAGGCGCTCATTTGCTGCAACGGTTATTTGGCTGATGTTCGCTTCAGAAGATGTGCTTAGTATGATGCTTACCCCAAGAACCTTTTCCTTGAGTGAGGTTTGCAATGTTTGGCCACCTAGCCTATACTCTGTTTGTGGTCTTTGACCTCCTAGGCTGTACTCCGTTTGTTCTTTCCCAAGCTTTATGGCTTCTCACTTGCTGGGGTTAAACTCCAGGAGCCATTTGTCGGACCAGGCTTGCAGCCTGTCTAGATCCCCTTGTAGGATTACCTGATTCTCGTTCGCTTGTATTCTCCTCATTAGCTTCACATAGTCTGCGAACAGGGGCATATCTAAATCTGTCCCTTCCATCATGTCATTCACATTTATGTACTCCAAACAGCACCGGACTTAGGAATGAGCCTTATGGAACCCCACTCGTCACATGCATCCACTCTAACACCTCGTCTCGTACCAACACACGTTGCTTCCTTCCTGTCAGGTATTCCCTGATCCACAGAAGTGTTTCCTTTGTTAATCTTGCCTGCTTTGGCTGTGTGTGTGAGAGAGGGAGAGAAATAAACGCGATGGCTACGAACGTGTGCACATTAGAGAAACGTTTACGAAATTTAAAAACTTAGTAACACATATGAGTACTAAGGTTATATTACTGCAGTACTTGCATTTGTGAAAAGGTGAAGCTCTCAGGATGTCGGCGTTGCTCACTCCTAATTCACTTTTCTCTTCAAAAACATTAATCAGCATTTATATTTTGTCTTTTAATGCAACAAAGGATGAGTACAGGATTACATATCCATGCTAGAATAAAGCTAGAATAATTGGGCTTGTGTCCAATTATTCTAGCATTATTTAGTAAGAATAATTAGGCTCATGCCCAATTATTCTTACTAACACTGTTTTTCTAACCTATTTTAGTTTAAAGGATTTCGGTATAACTCACATTTTTTGGATTATCCTCGGTTCTAAGTAACGTAATGTGTGTGTTTGCCATCAACATGCGTGTCCTTAAAGTCACTATAAACATTGAAAGTTATGCTTGTAAAACCATATGTAGATTTTTCCCAGTTTTTAATTTACTTCACTTAGGTTACTTGGCAGTTTTCTAATTTATCTATAACTTTCACCAAACCCGGTTATTTCAAAATATTTTCAAAATCTGAAATGGATCACTTTAACTCCACTATTTCGTGATTAGTTGTGGTCAAAATATTTTCACCCTCGTATTCGTATCCCGTTTATTCATTCCCTTTTCCATTTATTTACCGTATTTCCCGGCATATAAGGCGCAGGATTATATAAGACGTATAAGACGATGTTTCCAGGCAGTTGTAACCTAACGTTAGCAAACTGCTTAAGCGTAACAGTCATCCCTTGACCCTGACCTTGAGCATATAAGGCGCAGGGTGATTTTCCAAGACTTTTTATGGGAAAAGCGCGCCTTATATACCGGAAAATACGGTACTTCACCCTTAATTAACCTTATTCAACGTCTTTCTGCAGAGGAAGGTTAAGGCTCTAAATCTTTCTTCATATGACAGTTTTTTTTTTTTGATAAAGAGGATTGGCTTTATCAGAGAAAATTATGAATTCTCTGTTTCCCATAGCATTTATGGCACTTCATTATCATGGAGAACAAGATGACAGCATAACCTAACTTAAACTTAACATACAGCATAAGAGAAGTACTATAACAAGTTCCTTTATTTTTTCATTTTAGCCATATACTACCTTCATTAACATTTATTTGCGTTTATATCATTATTACATAAGTTCATTATACACGTTCATCTCAGACATGTGCATAAATCACAGAACTAATGGTGCTTGAAACCATGGCAGATGAGGTCTTAATCTGAGAGGCCATTGTGGTAACTACTACACCAGGGGGCTCTAATATGATTGACCTTAATAGGTATATTTCTCTACACCATGAGACCTGGTCACAGACCGGGCCGCGGGGGCGTTGACCCCCGAAACCTTCTCCAGGTATACTCCAGGTATATACCACATGAAGGTTAGAATGGAGCTCCCACTGTAACCACAAATTTAGGATTTTTCAGACGAATCCCACAAAAGTATGGATGTGGCGAGCTCTAGCTCAAGTCCCCTCAAAGCCGCCTTCACGGCTCACGAAATCGTAAAAACACGATTGCAGTGGTGGCTCATGCTAACCTCTCTGTGGTGCTTAGACATACACCTAGTTGGATTAATCTTATTAGAGTCGGCTGGCCCAGTGGTTAACGCACTGGCCTGTGAGTTTTAGGACTCATGCACCATGGGTTCAAACCCCACCCGTTCCCTGATTTACATTTGTGTTATTACTATTTCATGAGAGACATGTATAGTTATGCAACTGTGACAAATAATGATTTAACTAATGGTGACAAAAATGCTCTTATAGGTTTATTATTGAACTCTGACGTATCAGTGTATCATGGAGTATCAGTGTATCATGAAGTATCAGTGTATCATGAAATATCAGTGTACCATGAAGTATCAGTGTATCATGAAGTATCAGTGTATCATGAAGTATCAGTGTACCATGAAGTATCAGTGTATCATGAAGTATCAGTGTATCATGAAGTATCAGTGTATCATGAAGTATCAGTGTATCATGAAGTATCAGTGTATCATGAAGTATCAGTGTATCATGAAGTATCAGTGTATCATGAAGTATCAGTGTATCATGAAGTATCAGTGTAGCATGAAGTATCAGTGTAGCATGAAGTATCAGTGTAGCATGAAGTATCAGTGTATCATGAAGTATCAGTGTATCATGAAGTATCAGTGTATCATGAAGTATCAGTGTAGCATGAAGTATCAGTGTAGCATGAAGTATCAGTGTATCATGAAGTATCAGTGTATCATGAAGTATCAGTGTATCATGAAGTATCAGTGTAGCATGAAGTATCAGTGTAGCATGAAGTATCAGTGTATCATGAAGTATCAGTGTATCATGAAGTATCAGTGTATCATGAAGTATCAGTGTATCATGAAGTATCAGTGTATCATGAAGTATCAGTGTATCATGAAGTATCAGTGTATCATGAAGTATCAGTGTATCATGAAGTATCAGTGTAGCATGAAGTATCAGTGTATCATGAAGTATCAGTGTATCATGAAGTATCAGTGTAGCATGAAGTATCAGTGTATCATGAAGTATCAGTGTATCATGAAGTATCAGTGTATCATGAAGTATCAGTGTAGCATGAAGTATCAGTGTATCATGAAGTATCAGTGTATCATGAAGTATCAGTGTAGCATGAAGTATCAGTGTATATTATGTATGTACCATGAAGTATCAGTGTAGCATGAAGTATCAGTGTACCATGAAGTATCAGTGCATATTATGTATGTACCATGAAGTATCAGTGTAGCATGAAGTATCAGTGTAGCATGAAGTATCAGTGTAGCATGAAGTATCAGTGTAGCATGAAGTATCAGTGTATCATGAAGTATCAGTGTATCATGAAGTATCAGTGTATCATGAAGTATCAGTGTATCATGAAGTATCAGTGTACCATGAAGTATCAGTGTAGCATGAAGTATCAGTGTAGCATGAAGTATCAGTGTAGCATGAAGTATCAGTGTAGCATGAAGTATCAGTGTATCATGAAGTATCAGTGTATCATGAAGTATCAGTGTATCATGAAGTATCAGTGTAGCATGAAGTATCAGTGTATATTATGTATGTACCATGAAGTATCAGTGTAGCATGAAGTATCAGTGTACCATGAAGTATCAGTGTATATTATGTATGTACCATGAAGTATCAGTGTAGCATGAAGTATCAGTGTATCATGAAGTATCAGTGTAGCATGAAGTATCAGTGTAGCATGAAGTATCAGTGTAGCATGAAGTATCAGTGTATCATGAAGTATCAGTGTATCATGAAGTATCAGTGTAGCATGAAGTATCAGTGTAGCATGAAGTATCAGTGTATCATGAAGTATCAGTGTACCATGAAGTATCAGTGTATCATGAAGTATCAGTGTATCATGAAGTATCAGTGTATCATGAAGTATCAGTGTATCATGAAGTATCAGTGTATATTATGTATGTACCATGAAGTATCAGTGTAGCATGAAGTATCAGTGTAGCATGAAGTATCAGTGTATCATGAAGTATCAGTGTATATTATGTATGTACCATGAAGTATCAGTGTAGCATGAAGTATCAGTGTACCATGAAGTATCAGTGTAGCATGAAGTATCAGTGTAGCATGAAGTATCAGTGTAGCATGAAGTATCAGTGTAGCATGAAGTATCAGTGTAGCATGAAGTATCAGTGTACCATGAAGTATCAGTGTATCATGAAGTATCAGTGTATCATGAAGTATCAGTGTATATTATGTATGTACCATGAAGTATCAGTGTAGCATGAAGTATCAGTGTAGCATGAAGTATCAGTGTACCATGAAGTATCAGTGTATCATGAAGTATCAGTGTATCATGAAGTATCAGTGTACCATGAAGTATCAGTGTAGCATGAAGTATCAGTGTAGAATGAAGTATCAGTGTAGCATGAAGTATCAGTGTAGCATGAAGTATCAGTGTAGCATGAAGTATCAGTGTATCATGAAGTATCAGTGTATCATGAAGTATCAGTGTAGCATGAAGTATCAGTGTATCATGAAGTATCAGTGTAGCATGAAGTATCAGTGTATATTATGTATGTACCATGAAGTATCAGTGTAGCATGAAGTATCAGTGTACCATGAAGTATCAGTGTATATTATGTATGTACCATGAAGTATCAGTGTAGCATGAAGTATCAGTGTATCATGAAGTATCAGTGTATCATGAAGTATCAGTGTATCATGAAGTATCAGTGTATCATGAAGTATCAGTGTAGCATGAAGTATCAGTGTAGCATGAAGTATCAGTGTAGCATGAAGTATCAGTGTAGCATGAAGTATCAGTGTATCATGAAGTATCAGTGTATCATGAAGTATCAGTGTATATTATGTATGTACCATGAAGTATCAGTGTAGCATGAAGTATCAGTGTACCATGAAGTATCAGTGTAGCATGAAGTATCAGTGTATCATGAAGTATCAGTGTATATTATGTATGTACCATGAAGTATCAGTGTAGCATGAAGTATCAGTGTACCATGAAGTATCAGTGTAGCATGAAGTATCAGTGTATCATGAAGTATCAGTGTAGCATGAAGTATCAGTGTAGCATGAAGTATCAGTGTAGCATGAAGTATCAGTGTAGCATGAAGTATCAGTGTAGCATGAAGTATCAGTGTATCATGAAGTATCAGTGTATCATGAAGTATCAGTGTATATTATGTATGATTGTACCATGAAGTATCAGTGTAGCATGAAGTATCAGTGTAGCATGAAGTATCAGTGTACCATGAAGTATCAGTGTAGCATGAAGTATCAGTGTAGCATGAAGTATCAGTGTAGCATGAAGTATCAGTGTATATTATGTATGATTGTACCATGAAGTATCAGTGTAGCATGAAGTATCAGTGTAGCATGAAGTATCAGTGTAGCATGAAGTATCAGTGTAGCATGAAGTATCAGTGTAGCATGAAGTATCAGTGTAGCATGAAGTATCAGTGTATATTATGTATGACTGTACCATGAAGTATCAGTGTATCATGAAGTATCGTTGTACATGATGTATGATTGTACCATGAAGTATCAGTGTACCATGAAGTATCAGTGTACATGATGTATGATTGTACCATGAAGTATGATTGTAGTGTAGTATGACATATGATTGTAAGATGTATTATAATTATGTGCTGGAAACGAACAAGGGAAATGTTTACAGCAGAACCTGAATCACGGGATCGCATAAATCTTGATTTTTTTTATTAAAGTTCACGGCTTTAAAGTAAATAAAAATACGGCTGAAATATTGCCCCTAACTTTGTGCATCCCGGATTTGCTCTCAGCCAACAATTGCATTTCTGCTATAAATCTCATTTGTTTTTGCGTTAATTCTAATTGTATGTTTTTCCTCTTTTCCGTGTGATGAGGGGAAGGGAGATAAATGGAAGTGCAATGAAGGTGGTGGTTTATTTGTCAGGAAACTGGGTATGTCTCTCCCGACACGGGATTTGGTCAGACGGTGACTGAAAACCGGTTAAGAATCCAGTAGCATACAGGAACTAGGGTATACACCCTGTTTACTGAGAAATGCTCTTTTTTTCTTTAGTGAAGAAATGGTATGGTGATACCGACAAGATGTGGAAAAAGACACTTATGTACAGTTCAGGACATTTATTAAAGGAAACGTTTCGCCACGAGTGGCTTCTTCAGTCCTAATACAGAGAAAACTAAGAAAACGCTTGTATATAGTGGCAGGAGTCAGGTGAAGTGTCGCGTGGGTAGAGGTAGTAGTGGTGGTGGTAGTAGTAGTAGTAGACTTTAAAAGAAAGTCTGTCTTCACTGGTGAAAACACTTTTCACTAGTGAAAATAGACTTTCAAAGAAAGTCTACCATGAACTTACCTACAAGAACGATCTACATTTCTTCTCTCACCATGACACCAGAACTAAAATAGGGGTAGTTACTGGCTTCTTTCTGAGAGCCTACAGACTTTCTAGTCCGCAGTTCCTCGAAGAAGAATGCATATACTTCGCTCATTCTTTTAGTTCACTACACTTTCCCCTACACTTCATACGTGACTGCAGGAAACGTGCGACACATATCCTCAACAAGACCAACACCAATCAAGTTGAAGAAAAGTCTCCAAATTACACAGTTTTACCGGTCAGCAACGTTGCTACTAACGTTTCAATAATTGACAGAAAAGTGGCCAAAATATCTACCAGCTCGTCACTTATTAGGAACTTGATACAAAAACCCAAGCATGATTCTGGCACAAGTGCAGGAATTTACACTGTACTATGTGGGGGTGTGTGACAAAGTATATGTGGGGGAAACAGCCAGATCTCTGGACATTAGGATCACCGAACACAAAAAAATGCTTGCAGAAATGATGACCGTAAAAAAGGCGTGTGTTCAACATAGGGACGATGTTGGACACCTCATGAAACTCAGTGAGGTTAAACTAGTGATTAAAGAAGACGATTTAAGACGGAGAAAATGCATAGAAGCTGCACTAATTGCTGTCAGTAACACTATAAAGCAAAAGTCCGGTAGTTACAGTATCTCAAAACTGCTAATCAACAGGACATTACCCATTCTGGAAAATGCTGTAACATGATATTAACAGGTCCCTCTGTACCATCCGTCTCAACACCTACTACTACCACCACCACCACCATCACCGCCGCCGCCGCCGCCCCCGCGTCAGGTGTTGCTTTGTTGTGGGATGTGATAGTGAGGTGTGGTCTAGACCCTTTATATGCCTTCCTTTGATGCATTACTTGTTCCTTGATAATGCGAGTTAGTCACGAAAGCGCTTGGAATTTCTCTATTCTTTCACAGTGGTTGTTTTGCATATTCTGAAATCACCTGTTTACTGTGATATATATATATATATATATATATATATATATATATATATATATATATATATATATATATATATATATATATATATATATATATATATATATATATATATATTATGCAATTATATATATATGCGTTTTCTTATTTATCTCTGTATTAGGACTGAAGAAGCCACTCGTGGCGAAACGTTTCCTATAATAAATGTCCTGAACTATACATAAGTGTCTTTTTCCACATCTTTTTTTAGTGTTCTAAGTTTGTTGTTGATATGGAAGGAGAGTAGATGACGCATTTACATACGTGATTTCATATTTAAACCCGCTCTATGTATTCTGTAACTTGTTTGCGTTGACAGAGCTATATATTCCTGAGCTCCGCCTGACAACCAACAATTTCTTATCTTTCCAAAAATAGGAAGGCCATGAGGTATAGCTTGGCATTTAATGCAATACTGAAATATGTGTCTAACACACCAGTGTTAGTGGGTCTGATGTAGCTAAGAATGGTTCAGTGGATTAGCTCATTGTGCAGAAAACACTCAGCCGTTGCTGCAAAGTTTATGCCGTAGGTTCGATTCTCAGTAGCTGCTTCTGCATCTCTCATTCCTCCATTCATGCCTCTGCCCCTACCCCCCCCTCTCCCTTTACCATTACATCCCTCCTTCCCCTTCCACCTCATTGCATTTTCCTTTCCACCAAGCCCAGCCTCTGCTCCTGCCTCCTCTCATCTCTCCTCTTCGCTCTTCATGCTAGAGCGGTACTCCAGAGGACCAATACCAGATCACAGGAGAGGAGAGGAGGTGAGGACTCGGGAGAGGGAATGGATCACTGCAAGTCCACAGAGGGGTCTCTTTAAGGTCTTATAAAGATCCCTTGGTAATATCGCTATTAGGAAGATTCTCAATTTTGGTATCATCAAAGTAACTCTTAAGGTATCCAGAATATATCTCTGAAGTTTTATATATGTTGTGTCTTGTCTTGGGTAAGTTTGCTTTGGATCTCGGAGATCGGGTAAGCATCTCACTGAAGTCTCGTTAAGATCACAAGAGAATGTCGCTGAGATCTCGTAGACTTTTAAAAACTCAGGCGAGTCTCTAGCTAGTGTCTCTTAGAGGTCAGCTGAGAATTTCTAAGTTGTCTTGCTCTCGGCTTCCTTAAAGTTTGCTATAACTCCCGTGTAATACTTTTCAGACTATTTAACGAATGTGAAATCCTCCCCTTCGTTCATATTCTCAAACTGGTATCATTTATAGCCGAGAAGATTAGACTCGTATTAAGAGCGTTCGGTTCTTCCACGCACTTCTCAGAGCAGAGGAGAAAATACCGTACAGTGTTTTCGGAATTCCTCAGAGACAGTCGTCCTCTGAGCGTTTACGACCTACGGAATTATATATATTTGTCTGTCCTAAAGGAAAGGTGTTGGGGGAAGGAAGGAAGTTATGTGTATCATGTCTGTGCGTCGGTATCTTGGTAGTGAGTAATTCTGTGTCAATAACTTTTGCTTTTGTGTTTTTTTTTTTTGTCTAGGAGTGAGATGTGCATCCGTGGGGCCTGTGCGTCAATAGTTTTTGCGTTTATGCGTCATTACATTATACTGATAATTCTGTGCGTCAATAATTTAAGTATTTAGTTTCGCACGGTAACAGGTTGTACATTTGTTAGGCTGTACCTACTGTAAATTATACCTGTGCCTACTGTAAATTATACTTGCTGTAAATAGTACTTTTACCTAATATAAATTACACCTGTTGTAAATAGTACCTGTACCTAATGTAAACTATACCTGCTGTAAATAGTACCTGTATCTAATGTAAATTACATCTGTTGTAACAAGTACCTGTACCTACTGTAAATTATACCTGCTGTAAATAATACCTGTGCCTACTGTTAAATTATACATGCTGTAAACAGTACCTCAACCTACTGTAAATTACACCTGCAAATAGTACCTGCACCCACTGTAAATTATACCTGCTGTAAATAGTGCCTGTACCTACTGTAAATTGTTTTGGGATTTAATTTCCCACATTCGTCGCAGGTGTCATCCTAGCTAAGTAGAGAACCTAAACAGAGCTCTCGGTGCATACAAATAAGCAGTGTTGGGGGACGATGCGCTCTCCTAGTGGATCCGGTTCTACAACAAACCTTCCCTTGGAAATACGAGTCAGAGCATAATACGAGGAGCTCTCCGGAGCCACGGTAATAATTAATGCTGTATTAATCACAAAAGAAATAAAATATGAACCTGTCTTATGCGGGATTTAATATTTCCTATGCTAGTAGCGGTGAAGATTTAAAGTAACGCAAACTCAGTGTTCCGAGTGTGAAATATATGTTGGTTTTATTATTCGGGGGAGGGGGATCACCTGACACGGGATTTGATCAGGTGATCATTTTCTCCTTAAAAAAATTCATCACGATTTGACTGACTTTTTTGTGGCCCTGTGAAATACAGAAGGCTGGTTGTTACTGAATCTTGTGAAATGCACAAGGCTAGTTGTTTACAGTCTTATGAAATACACAAGGCTAGTTTACTGAATCTAGTGAAATACACAAGTCTGGATGTTTACCCAACTTTGTGAAATAGGCAAGGTTTCTTGTTTACAGAGTGAAGAACAAGGTGAGGTCAGGGAGAAAAGGTGAGGAATTAGGCATGTACAAAAGCCTAGCACACGCGATCACCGATGAATGGCCATGAGAGGTGATGCAGTAAGGCAGACCGAGCCATGCAGGCGATGGAATACAAACACTGGCTAATACTTTCAACAAGACAAAGAGCGAAGACCATCACGAGCACATACAGCGAGTGCAACATCGGGGTTGTATGCAAGGCGACCTCGCCAATCAATAACCTCGTCAGGACTTAGAGCTAACATAAACAACAACGACGGGCGGGGAGCGAATTACACCTTGCAACAGTTGCGACGTTATTTATGAAAGAGAGAGAGAGAGAGAGAGAGAGAGAGAGAGAAATTTGGAGACTATAGTTTAGGAACACAGGTATGATTATAATATCCACGACACGGACAAGCCTTTCATCATGCACAGGTACTGACAACACCTGAATGAGCTGGAAGGACACAGAACGAACAATCACACATGAGAATAAGACTAAAGGGGAGTACATGAAAACTGCCGCCACCCAACACACTCGGCTGATTAGATGTAGTTATGCCGCTGAGGCGGCTAGTTTATTATGCATATTCATCCTGTAAACTATACCGCTGAAGCGTATGGATAGACGAATCAAAGCACCAGACCATAAAACCAATGGAAGATATTTTTAAGCATACAAAGTGACTTTTACAATTTCCTTTATAGTTTTATGTTTCTAATGTCTTATTTTCACTAATGAGATAGCTTGACATGTACAGATTACTGCAGGAGGGAAAGAGAGGGTGTTAGATCGGAGTGAATGGAAAATTGTCTTCTAGGATTCCACGTCCTTTTGGAGTGCAAGCAAGATAACATTTATGAAGGGATTCAGGGAAACCGGGTAGCCGGACTTGAGTTCTAGAGGCGAAAGGTACAGTGCCTGCACTTCGGAAAGTCATCTGAATTGTGATGTATACGAATTATGACAAGAGAGAGAGATTGACTGAATGGAAATAAATGTGTTTTCTTCTTTTTGGGGGCCCCTCTTACCTTGAAGGAAGATGGAAGATGTGGTGAAAAAAAAATTGTACCGATGCTGATTAAGAATAATTAAATGTTAAGGCAATTTCATCCTCGTACCGCTGTTTACTGATGATTCTGAGTTTCGTGATGGTACACCATTACACCTTCACTCACTCCCTCCGCTGAACATTCCTCAGCATGCTCCCTAAACTTTAAACAGTAATGTAAAATTTATTCCAGAGACCCCCCCCCAACGCGCGCGCGCGCGCGCGCGCACACACACACACACACACACACACACACACACACACACACACACACACACACACACACACACACACACACACAGGCCTTTCTCGCGGATCATTAATGATTACTTTGATAAATTGGATCACTAATGATAACTTTGATAAATTGGATTCGCTAATTACGCTCTGCAAAAACCAAAAACCTCGGTGTTTTGCCCAATTTGCATACACCCCGATATTGATGAGTCGCAGCTCCCTCTTATATTAAAATTTCCGCGCACTGTCAAGCCGCAAGGAAATCTCGCTTCTCAGGAAGCTCCGCATAGCAGTTCCATCCGTCCAGCATCCTGGAGGCTGCCGCCGCTCAGCAGTCTAATGCCCCGAGAGGAATCAAATCAAATGTGATGTGAGTAATATATATATTTATGGCCGGGGTAAAGGATGCTGGGGTATTTTATTTCGGGAAGTACATTTAATACTTAGCATCTGGGCCGTGCAGCTTGCCACCAATGTCTTACTGAGGTTTATATTTTGTTATTATACAAGACGTTAAGTTTGGATACTTTGTAAACACAGAGGCTTTTGAAGTTCTTACAGGCGGACGCAGACTAATGAATTATTTTGTGTGTACTCACCTAGTTGTACTCACCTAGTTGAGGTTGCGGGGGTCGAGTCCGAGCTCCTGGCCCCGCCTCTTCACTGATCGCTACTAGGTCACTCTCCCTGAGCCGTGAGCTTTATCATACCTCTGCTTAAAGCTATGTATGGATCCTGCCTCCACTACATCGCTTCCCATGTGTGTGTGTGTGTGTGTGTGTGTGTGTGTGGGTTATTATTTGTTGAGAGTTATATAACTTTTGTTCCAGAAGTAAAGTATTGGTTACCAGTTGTTGAGTGTTGTGGATCTTACCGAGGAATTCTTAAATGGGATCAAGTTTATATGTAATTCAGTGACCAAGTTAAGAGTTTCATTAAAAGTCACATTATTCGAGATCCTTCAAGGGAAGGAATAGTTGCCTTGATGTCTGTAAAGAGCTTGTGATCCAAGGAACGGGGAGCTTTCCTCTCCTCTCTCTCCTTTGACCGAGGCTAATTTATTAATCAAGTGCTGTATGACCCTCACAGCTTCTGCCTTACATGTAAATATCTTTATCCTTCATTGTTATTGAAGCAAAACCGAGAGTTAGAAAAAACATGTAAACTACTTTCTCTCTCTCTCTCTCTCTCTCTCTCTCTCTCTCTCTCTCTCTCTCTCTCTCTCGCTCTCTCGCTCTCTATCGCTCTCTATCGCTCTCTATCGCTCTCTCTCGCTCTCTCTCTCTCTCTCATATATATATATATATATATATATATATATATATATATATATATATATATATATATATATATATATATATATATATATATATATATATAATATAGATATAATATAGATATGTCGTCTCCCGTGGACTAGAGCGTCATGTGTCTTTCGCTCACCACGAGGCGGGCCAGAGCAGCATGGGTTCGACTCCTTGGATAGTCGCAGTGTTGTTATTGATCAACACCACACGTTCGTGGGTACAATAATATATATATATATATATATATATATATATATATATATATATATATATATATATATATATGAGAGAGAGAGAGAGTAGTTTACACATTTTTTCTAATCATCGGCAAGGCAGGCCAGTCTGAAAACTCGCAGACCAGTGTGTTAACCACTGGACCACACTGGCCTAACAGAATTTATCCAACTAGTTATATTTCTATCAGAGGAATGTTAGCATGGGCCCCACTGTGACCACAAGCACATTTTTTTTTTCACAAATGAATCCCACATCAACATGACGGTGGTGTGCCTGATGTCAGTCCCCCAAAGCCGCCAGCATGACGGTGGTGTGCCTAATGTCAGCCCCTCAAAGCCGCCAGCATGATGGTGGTGTACCTGACGTCAGTCCCTCAAAGCCACCAGCATGATGGTGGTGTGCCTGACGTCAGTCACTCAAAGCCGCCAGCATGACGGTGGTGTGCCTGATGTCAGTCCCTCAAAGCCGCCAGCATGACGGTGGTGTGCCTAATGTCAGCCCCTCAAAGCCGCCAGCATGACGGTGGTGTGCCTAATGTCAGCCCCTCAAAGCCGCCAGCATGGCGATGGTGTGCCTGACGTCAGTCCCTCAAAGCCGCCAGCATGACGGTGGTGTGCCTAACGTCAGTCCCTCAAAGCCGCCAGCATGACGGTGGTGTGCCTAACGTCAGTCCCTCAAAGCCGCCAGCATGACGGTGGTGTGCCTAACGTCAGTCCCTCAAAGCCGCCAGCATGACGGTGGTGTGCCTAACGTCAGTCCCTCAAAGCCGCCAGCATGACGGTGGTGTGCCTAACGTCATGACGGTGGTGTGCCTAACGTCAACCCCTCAAAGCCGCCGTCACGACTAACGAAATCTTAATGACAAGATTGTAAACAAATCACAATGCGGCTTTGAGTGACTTGAGCTAGAGCACGCCACAGCCAGGCTGGTGTGGGATTCGTCTGTAAAAACCAGCATTGTGGTGACAGTGTGGCCCATGTTAACCTCCCTATGGTGTATAGAAATATACTTAGTTGGCACCAGTGTGACCTCCAAGTTTCAGGATGTTATATGATTTGCTTACAAACATATAATTACTATTTCGTGAGCAGTAATAATAATAATAATAATAATAATAATAATTTTATTATTATTATTATTATTATTATTATTATCCTTATTTCTACAAGTACATGATACAACTTATACGAGCCGAGCTGACATAAATGACATCAATGTTTATTGCCTCGGAGTAGCTGTCAATCCTGACAGTATCAGAGGATCTCACTTTTAAAGACTACAATATTGTATCAATCTCATCTGCTAGAAAAATTACAGGATGGATAATGAGAACCTTCAAAACTAGGGATGTCAAGCCCATGATGACACTCTTCAGGTCGCTTGTTCTATCTAGACTGGAATATTGCTGCACACTAACAGCACCTTTCAAGGTAGGTGAAATTGCTGACCTTGAAAATGTTCAGAGAACCTTTACGGCACACACAACTGCGATTAAACACCTCGATTACTGGGAACACTTGAAGTCCCTCAACCTGTACTTCATAGAACACAGGCGGGAGAGATACATAATTATATACACTTAGAAAATCCTAGAGATTAGTACCAAACTTGCACACAAAAATCACCCCTATGAAAGCAAGAGACTCGGCAGACAATTCAACATCCCCCCAATGAAAAACAAGGGCGCCACTAGCACGATAAGAGACAATACAATAAGTGTTAGGGGCCCAAGACTGTTCAACTGCCTCCCAGCATACATCAGGGGGTTTACCAACAGACCCCTGGCTGTCTTCAAGCAGGCACGGGACAGGCGCCTAAAGCCAGTACCTGACCAGCCGGGCTGTGGTTTGTACGTCGGGTGGCGTGTGGCCAACAGTAACAACCTGGCTGATCAGGTTCTGATCCACCATGAGGCCTGGTCACAGACCGGACCGCGGGAGCGTTGACCCCGGAACCCTCTCCAGGTATTCACTCCAGGTATATAGAAAACCCCTGGTTATGCAAAGCATTTCGGGCAACTTAGGTTTTTGTTCCCATGATGCGACCCACACCTGTTGGCTGACACCCGGGTACCCAATTACTGCTACGTGAACAAGGACAGTAGGTGTCTTAAGGAAACACGCCCGATGTTCCCACCCGTACCGGGGATCGAATCACGGGCACTCACGTGTGTGTAAGCTGAGTGCGCTACACTGGAATCTGTGGAGGTGCTGGCTTGTTAGGCCCCTCACCCAGTCTCTCACTTTCCCTTACAACTTGGTCATCCCCTCGGTGGAAAATCCCAGAGCGCAGTTTTTGAGTAATTTAACTGCCGGCAACTGCATCTTAACCCGTGAGTGGATGCTGACACCAGTAAAGCTGAAGGAACAGGCATTAGCAATATCCTCTCAAGGCGACTAAAGAGAGAGAGAGAGAGAGAGAGAGAGAGAGAGAAAGCACCGGTTGATTAAATTGTCAGTCAGCGGCAAGAGATCTGCGAAGTCGTTCCAAAACCTGGAACAACACGATACAAGAAGTGTCTTCGGGGTGTTGGGTGTCGAAACTCAGAAGTACAGTCGTCTCCCTACACGACTACATAACAAAAATGGTTAAATTCATCAAGGTGAAGACAGAGAGTCCAGAGTAATTGGAGATTTACTGGAGTTTACTGTCGGCTCACCCAGCTGAGAACCGCTTTCACTTGTACTCTTGGTGGCCGTATAACATAAAAGATACGAGGGAGCGGGTAGGTCGCACGAGCGGGTGGGTCGCACGAGCGGGTGGGTATCAGAAGTAGGTGGATCACAGGAGCTGGTGAGTCGCAAGAGCTGGTGGGTCACAGGATCGGGTTTGTCGCAGGAGCTGGTGGGTCGCAGGAGCTGGTGGGTCGCAGGAGCTGGTGGGCCGCAGGAGCTGGTGGATCGGAGGAGCTGGTGGATCGTAGGAGCTGGTGGGTCGGTCGCAGGAGCGGGTGGGTCGCGGGAGCGGGTGGGTCGCAGGAGCGGGTGGGTCGCAGGAGCGGGTGGGTCGCAGGAGCGGGTGGGTCGCAGGAGCGGGTGGGTCGCAGGAGCGGGTGGATCGCAAGACCTGGTGGGTCTCGGGAGCGGGTGGGTCCCGGGAGCGGGTGGGTCGCAGGAGCGGGTGGGTCGCAGGAGCGGGTGGATCGCAGGAGCTGGTGGATCGCAGGAGCTGGTGGATCGCAGGAGCTGGTGGATCGCAGGAGCTGGTGGATCGCAGGAGCAGGTGGATCGCAGGAGCGGGTGGATCGCAGGAGCGGGTGGATCGCAGGAGCGGGTGGATCGCAGGAGCGGGTGGGTCGCAGGAGCGGGTGGGTCGCAGGAGCGGGTGGGTCGCAGGAGCGGGTGGGTCGCAGGAGCGGGTGGGTCGCAGGAGCGGGTGGGTCGCATGAGCTGGTGGGTCGCAGGAGCTGGTGGGTCGCAGGAGCTGGTGGGTCGCAGGAGCTGGTGGGTCGCAGGAGCTGGTGGGTCGCAGGAGCTGGTGGGTCCCGGGAGCTGGTGGGTCCCGGGAGCTGGTGGGTCCCGGGAACGCATGGGTCCCGGGAACGGGTGGGTCCCGGGAGCGGGTGGGTCCCGGGAGCGGGTGGGTCCCGGGACCGGGTGGGTCCCGGGAGCGGGTGGGTCCCGGGAGCGGGTGGGTCCCGGGAGCGGGTGGGTCCCGGGAGCGGGTGGGTCCCGGGAGCGGGTGGGTCCCGGGAGCGGGTGGGTCCCGGGAGCGGGTGGGTCCCGGGAGCTGACTAACAGTCTATTTGCCTTTCTTGTAATTATATATTTGGGCTTGAGAGATGAAGACCGCTGGACTCCAGCTCTTGGTCCGCAAACTTTTCACATTGACATGAACTTGCTTAGTTATACAGTTTTAATATTGTGTGTGTGTGTGTACTTACCTATTTGTGGCTGCAGGGGTCAATTTACAGCTCCTGGCCCCGCCTCTTCGCTGGTCGCTACTAAGTCCATTCTCTCCCTGCTCCATTAGCTTTATCGTACATCTTTTTAAAGCTATGTATGGATCCTTCCTCTATATCACACTCCAGACTGTTCCACTTCCTGACGACTCTATGACTGAAGAAGTACTTCGTAACATCCTTGTGACTCCTCTAAGTTTTCCACTTACAGCTGTGGCCCCTTGTTGTTGTGTCCCATCTTCGAAACATTGTCTCTGTCCACCTTGTCAATTCCTCTCAGTATTTTATATGTCGTTATCATGTCCTCCCTATCCCTCCTGTCCTCTAGTGTTGTCAAGTTGAGTTCTCCTAACCTCTCCTCGTAGGACATATCCGTCAGCTCCGGGACTAGTCATGTTGCAAACCTCTGCAAATTCTCTAATTTCTTGACTTCTTTGGCCAGGTGTGGGTTCCATATTGGTGCTGCATACTCCAATATGGGCCTGACGTATACGGTATGCAGTGTCATGAATGAGTTCTTACTTAGATGTCGAAATACTATTCTCAGGTTTGCCAGATGCCCAAATGCTGCAGCACTTATTTGGTTTGTGGAAAATCTTGGAAGGAATGGTCCCAAATCTGCACACATGAATCACTCCCTACGAAAGTAAAAGACTGGGCAGGCGATGCAAAATGCCCCCAATAAAAAGTAGGGGCGCCATTGGTACACTAAGAGAAAACACCATAAGTGTCCGGGGCCCAAAACTGTTCAACAGCCTCCCATCAAGCATTAGGGGAATTGCCAATAAACCCCTGGCTGCCTTCAAGAGAGAGCTGGACAGATACCTAAAGTCAGTGCCGGATCAGCCGGGCTGTGGCTCGTACGTTGGACTGCGTGCGGCCAGCAGTAACAGCCTAGTTGATCAGGCCCTGATCCATCGGGAGGCCTGGTCATGGACCGGGCCGCGGGGGTGTTGATCCCCGGAATAACCTCCAGGTAGCCTCGGGAGATGTGCTCGGTATGATGCTCACCCCAAGACCCTTTTCCTTGAGTGAGTTTTGCAGCCTCTTAGGCCCTACTCCATCTGCGGTCTTCTTTGTTCTTCCCCAAGCTTCATGACCCTGCACTTGCTGGTGTTAAACTCCCAGAGCCATTTGTCAAACCAGGCTTGCAGCCTGTCTAGATCCCCTTGTAGACTTACCTGATCCTCGTACTCTTATATTCTCCTCATTAGCTTCACATCGTCTGCGAACAGGTGTCTGAATCTATCCCTTCCGTTATGTCATTCACATATATGTACAACAAACAGCACCGGACCTAGTACTGATCGTTGTGGAACCCCACTCGTCACATGTCCCCACTCTAACACAGTCTCATACCAACACACGTTGTTTCCTTCCTATCAGATATTTCCTGATCCTTTGCAGTATTTTGCCCCCTATTCCTGCGTGCTGCTCTAGCTTTTCGACCAGTCTCTTGTTTGGTACTGTGTCAAAAGTCTTCGTACAGTCCAGGAAGATGCAGTCTATTCATCCCTCTCTTTCTCTCCTGTCTTACTTTTGTTAACTTGTCGTGGAACTACAATAGGTGTGTGCCGCAGGATTTTCCTTCCCTGAAGCCTTGTTGGTTGTCATGTATGAGTCCGTTTCTTTCTACGTGTTCCAGCACACTTCTGATAATCCTGTCCATAACTTTACGTACTATACATATCAGGGACATTGGTCTGTAATTTAGTGCAGTCTGTTTCCTTTATTAAAAAAATGCTGTCTTCCACACCTCTGGCAGTTACCCCGTTTCGATAGATTTACTGAAGATTGTTGTTAGTGGCACACACAGTGCATCATCTCCCCCTCTCAGGACCCAAGGAGAGATGCTATCTGGGACCACCGCCTTCGAGGTATCTAGTTCCCTCTAGCAGTTTCTTCACCTCCTCTTCGGTTGTGTGCAGTATGTAAAGCACTTGCTGGTGCATCCTACACTCTTGGTTTGCTGGAAGATTGTCTTTTTTCACTGTGAACATCTTGAATCGCGAGCTGAGCTCTTCACATACTTCTCTGTGAGCTCCCCTCCCCTTCCTCTCATCCTAATTACCTGGTCCTTGACTGTTGTTTTCCTTCTGATGTGGCTCTATAACAACTTTGGATCCGATTTGGCTTTTTATGCTATGTGTGTGTGTGTGTGTGTGTGTGTGCGTGCGTGCGTGTGTGTGTGTGAATATTGTAATCATATAATTTGTCTGGTTCAAATATTCACACCCTGGTGATGTAAAATTTATACCTGCCTCCATTGTCTAAAATGTGACTGAATTAATAATTTATAATAAAATTTAATTCTCTCCGCTACCACCACCACCACCATGACCCCATCCCCACCACCACCACCATGACCCCATCTCCACCACCACCACCATGACCCCCTGCCACCTCCACCAACACCACCATCATCTCATCCCCACCACCACCATCTCATCCCCACCACCACCATCTCATCCCCACCACCACCATCTCATCCTCACCACCACCATCTCATCCCCACCACCACCATCTCATCCTCACCACCACCACCTCATCCCCACCACCATCATCACTTCATCCCCACCACCATGACCTCCCTACCACCAACACCACCCCCTACAACTACTAGCACCACCATACCCCCACCATAACCACTACCCCCACAACACAACCACCATGACCCCTCACCACCATCACCTCCACCATGACCACCCAAACCACCACCACGCCCCCAAACCACCACCACGACCTCCAAACCACCACCACGATGACCCCCCCCACCAACACTACCATCCACCACTACCACCACCATCACCATCCACCACTACCACCACCATCCACCACCATCACCATCCACCATCCACCACCATCACCATCCACCACCCACCACCATCACCACCCACCACCACCACCACCATCACCACCCACCACCACCATCACCACCCACCACTACTACCACCACCCACCACTACTACCACCACCCACCACCACTACTACCACCACCACCACTACTACCACCACCACCACTACCACCACCACCACCACCACTACCACCACCACTACCACCACCACCACTACCACCACCACCACCACCACTACTACCACCACCACCACTACCACCACCACTACTACCACCACCACCACTACCACCACCACTACCACCACCACCACCACTACTACCACCACCACTACTACCACCATGACCCCCCACCACCAACCAACACCCACCACCACGACCACCACCACCATCAACCACCACTCATCGCCCCCATCAAGCACCATTCACCACCATCAACCAACACCCACCACCACCATCAACCACCACCCACCACCATCAGCCACCACCACCCACTCAGTATCAGTAAGACTAAGCTACCAGAGCATCATAGCGTCATGATAGCACCATCAACCTGATATCACTCACCCCAGTAAGCTTAACCACCACTCTACGAGGCCTTAATGGTCCTCCCAAATCTGGTAATGATATTTTCGTTAATTGCTAGCAAGCTGTGGACGATAATAAAACATGTGACGAGGCTAGATGGTGTTGGTGTTACGTCAGTAACGTAACCATCCCGTCATAAAGTGTGTGTCTGGTATTGGGACTGACTGGAGTGTGTATTGTGTGGGTGGACCAAGGTCAGCTTTTAAAGGGCCAACCAATGTACCTCTGATATACCTTTGATGATTAGGTAAGACACATATGCAACAGTTAGGTATCTTTATTTTGAAACGTTTCGCCTACACAGTAGGCTTCTTCAGTCGAGTACAGAAAAGTTGATAGAAGCAGAAGATACTTGAAGACGATGTAATCAGTCCATCACCCTTAAAGTTTTGAGGTGGTCAGTCCCTCAGTCTGGAGAAGAGCATTGTTCCGTTGTCTGACGTTGTTTCAGACAACGGAACAATGCTCTTCTCCAGACTGAGGGACTGACCACCTCAAAACTTTAAGGGTGATGGACTGATTACATCGTCTTCAAGTATCTTCTGCTTCTATCAACTTTTCTGTACTCGACTGAAGAAGCCTACTGTGTAGGCGAAACGTTTCAAAATAAAGATACCTAACTGTTGCATATGTGTCTTACCTAACAATCTGTCGGTATTTTATACCATTTTAATGTTCATACCTTTGATGAGTTCCGAGAGTTTTTCTACTCCCGGAGTTCGGTCACAGCCAAGGCTCGCCTGGTGCTTGCCTGGTCAACCAGGCTGTTGCTGCTAGTAGTTCTCTGACACACACATCTATCACAGCTGGTTGAACTTTCAGGGCCACGATGTTTAGGGGAGTCACGTACTGAAAGAGCACAAAAGAAAATATATTACTATCATTCAATAAGAAATTAGCGAACAGTTTAAAAAAAATACTTAGAAAATTAGGGTGTGGGAGGCGAGAGGTACGGCCATACTGAGTGAAATAAAAAATATAAATATATACAACTTTCTTGAGTCTGCAATGTCCAACAGTGAGACTGCCTCCATGCTGTGAGTACACCTCACTCTGGGGATTTCCTACTAACAGTTCCCATTTCGGCAATGGGCACATGCCTCGACCTACAGACCCTCTGCATTGTAGTGGCTCTCCGCCTCACTGCCCAATTTCACACGGATTATACATGTATTAGCGGCGATGCGCAAACCGACCATATGGTCTACATGGTCTAAATTGCTTCAAAACCAAGGGTGGGCATGCGAGACGTCCAGCTTCAACTGGGTACCCGGCTGAGAGAGAGCCCCGATTCATAGCACCCAGCAATTCCCACAGTACCGCAGACTGCCCAGACGGGATCACCATCCATCTCTTTAAGAATGGGAAGCATTTAGAATGGGACTGTACTTATGTGTCGACTCTGGCTGACACCTAAATCCGTCACAGCTTTTGGCAACAGAGAGGTGCTGCAGATCACAGGGAGAAGTACATAATTAGTGAGAATAGGGGCTTAAGCAATCAGATCGGAGATCCTGGGATCATTGGAAAAGAATGCCTAATGCTACCTCAAAGAACTAGGATCCAGGTTCGTTGTCACCACAAGGATCCCAAGGGCGGCTATTTTTGTTCCAGCGTCTCTCATATGTTGTACTATTGGATACATGTTTGTGCCTAATATATATATATATATATATATATATATATATATATATATATATATATATATATATATATATATATATATAAATATATATATATATATATATAAATATATATTTATATATATATAAATATATATATATATATATATATATATATATATATATATATATATATATATATATATATATATATATATAATAATAATAATAATTCAGGGCACCCCACCAAGGTAGGGTGCCCTGAAAAAGAAACTTTCACCATCATTCACTCCATCACTGTCTTGCCAGAGGCGCGCTTACGCTACAGTTATAAAACTGCAACATTAACACCCCTCCTTCAGAGTGCAGACACTGTACTTCACATCTCCAGGACTCAAGTCCGGCCTGCCGGTTTCCCTGAATCCCTTCATAAATATTACCCTGCTCACACTCCAACAGCACGTCAAGTCCTAAAAACCATTTGTCTCCATTTGTTCCTATCTAACACGCTCATGCATGCTTGCTGGAAGTCCAAGCCCCTCGCACACTAAACCTTCTTTACCCTCTCCCACCTTTCCTAGGCCAACCTCTACCCAGCCTTCCCTCCACTACGGATTTATACACTCTCAAAGTTATTCTATTTTATTCCATCCCCTCTACATATCAGAACCACCTCAACAACCCCTCCTCAGCCCTCTGGATAATAGCTTTAGTAATCCCACACCTCCTAATTTCCAAACACCGAATTCTCTGCATTATATTCACACTACACATTGCCCTCATACATGGCAACTTAACTGCCTCCAGCCTTCTCCTTGTTGCAACATTCACCACCCATGCTTTGCACCCATATAAGAGCGTTGGTATAACTATGCTTACATACCCCTCTTTATTTCCATGGGCAAAGTTCTTTGTCTCCTAATTTTTTTTATCCTCATCACCTTACTCTTTCCTATATTCACTTTTAATTTTCTTTTACAAACCCTACCAAACTCATCCACCAACCTGAGCAACTTATCTTCAGAATCTCCCAAAAGCACAGTGTCATCAGCAAAGAGCAACTGTGGCAACTCCCACTTTGTGTTAGATTCTTTACCTTTTAATTCCACACTTCTTGCCAACATCCGAGCATTCACTTCTCTTACAACCATATCTATAAATACATTGAACAATGATGGTGACATCACACATCCTTGTCTAAGACCTACTTTTACTGAGAAATAATCTCCCTCTCTCCTACATACTCTAGCCTGAGCCTCACTGCCCTCGTAAACCCTTTTCACTGCTTTCAATAACCTGCCTCCTATTCAATACATCTGCAACATTTACCACATTGCCCCCCTCTCCACCCTGTCATACGCCTTTTCCAAATCCATAAATGCCACAAAAACCTCTTAACCTTTATTTAAGTATTGTTTACCTAAATGTTTCACTGTAAACACTTGGTCTACACCCCATCCCTACCCTTCCTAAAGCCTCCTTGTTCATCTGCTGTCCTACTCTCCGTCTTACTCTCAATTCTTTCAATAATAACTCTACCATACACTTTAACAGGTATACTCAACAGACTTATACCTTCATAACTTTTGCACTCTCTTTTGTCCCCTTTGCCTTTGTACAAAGGAACTATGCATGCTCTCTGCCAGTCCCTAGGTACCTTACCTTCTTCCATATATTTATTAAAAAAAGCACCAACCACTCCACAACCACACTCACAACTCGCTCTTCCTCACTCCTACAAGATGTTATTCCTCCTTGATCTGTGCACGAAATCACAGCTTCCCTATCTTCATCAACATTTAACAGTTCCTCAGAATATTCACCCCATCTTCCCGATACTTCTAACTCTCAGTTTAATAACTCTCCTCTCTTGTTTTTAACTATCAAATCCATATATAATTTTATTTATTTATATTCAACAAACCGGCCGTATCCCATTGAGGCAGGATGACCTAGAAAAAAAAGCTTTCGTTTTTCTTTTTAAATCTGGTAATTTCTACAATAAAAGGGGTTACTAGTCCCTCGCTCCCGGCATTTTAGTCTCCTCTTACAACACGCATGATTTACGAAGGAAGAATTCTTTTTCGTAGTAGAAGACTAGTACTCACGTGGACTCTAGAAAAGGTTTCTAGAACTTTCCTAGGAGACATTTTGCTTCTTCGAGGCTATGGGAGCCCGTATATTGCACCGAAGTGGACCCCATATAGAAAAAAATATGTAATATATATATATATATATATATATATATATATATATATATATATATATATATATATATATATAATGGGAAAAATAAGCAATAGGAAAATTTAGCAAACCCTGAGGTGCAGTGTGTAGTGGAGTGTGCGGGAGTGAGTTGAGACGAGTCTGGTGGACTGGTATATGTGATAGAGGGGCGGGGGGGTTAATGAGTTTTAAAGTCTCTCTACAGTTAGATTAAAATTTTTCGGAAGCTCAGGAAAAAAGTGAGAGGAAGCCTTTCCACAAATTTTATTACAGGTATCAGGACAGGTGACCACAAGTGGTACTTGAATGGAGGAGCACCATAGTACCCTGGGTAATGGAGACTTGTAAAACATGGTTCTAAACCCTGACAGATTTTAAAGCAGTGGGGAAAGTAGGAGGCAGATCTGCGAGTTTTTTTTTTTTTTATTACTGCTGGAATGTACTGTGTGAGCCTGATTGAAGAGCTTCCACTCATTGTAAACTCAGCAGTGATAGCAAGGAAAATGTATTTTTAGGGGAATTCTGATTGTGACTGGTACTGACTCTGCCGGGAGAGAGTTGTTCCAGCTGATTTGTGGGCCGAAAGAGGACCAATAAATCTGCGACTCACAACTTCCTTGGTGACTGTAGTACTGGAGACACCAGTCTTGTATTCTTGGAGGACGTGATAAGATACGACTTGTATGATTCACCTTTGTCTTCCTTTCTGTTCAGTAAAAGTGCCCACTCGAGATGTTTTCAAAGTATCATACACTGTCTCCTTTATCTGTGCTGTTCTCTGCTCACCTACCTCTTTCTAATAACTCTTAGCTCGTTTAAGACAGCTTGAAAGTGTTATTACGTCGATGATGGGCTAGGGAGGATCATTCATGGAGCCAAGTTGATTCTGACGTAAGAGAGATGATTGGGTGAGAATCCAGTAACTAAGAATCCCAGTAATAGTTGTCTTTGATTTTGTGGTGTTTGAAAACTGATGGTGGATTTTAATGACTAATGAAGATACACGGAGGCTTGAGTGGGGTTACAGACAAATAACCTGCACTTTGACAAAGTTTCGGTTTGAAACACCATTAATTAGTGTGACTAGTTAATGGTCCAAATCGGAATGAAAGCTTGTTATAAAGTTTTTCTCCTATGGGGGAGGTATTTGTATATTGTTCCAGTCACGGTATTGGGCCTTTGTGTTCTGTTTTGAGTGGGGTAGCTAAGGTTAAACCTGGTGTTTTGTATACATTACAACCTGTTAATCTCTGATTTACGTAAACCTTTACAAAAAAATATTTGCTATTCTAGGTTAAGTTAGCATAAATAATTCTAGACTGTTAACTGACAATACCGAGATAACAAAGTACTGTGACTACTACCTGCCAGCGAGGTACATACTGTGATTACTGCCTGCCAGCGAGGTACATACTGTGATTACTGCCTGCCAGCGAGGTACATACTGTGACTACTACCTGCCAGCGAGGTACATACTGTGATTACTGCCTGCCAGCGAGGTACATACTGTGACTACTACCTGCCAGCGAGGTACATACTGTGACTACTACCTGCCAGCGAGGTACATACTGTGATTACTGCCTGCCAGCGAGGTACATACTGTGACTACTACCTGCCAGCGAGGTACATACTGTGACTACTACCTGCCAGCGAGGTACATACTGTGACTACTACCTGCCAGCGAGGTACATACTGTGATTACTGCCTGCCAGCGAGGTACATACTGTGACTACTACCTGCCAGCGAGGTACATACTGTGACTACTACCTGCCAGCGAGGTACATACTGTGACTACTACCTGCCAGCGAGGTACATACTGTGACTACTACCTGCCAGCGAGGTACATACTGTGATTACTGCCTGCCAGCGAGGTACATACTGTGACTACTACCTGCCAGCGAGGTACATACTGTGACTACTACCTGCCAGCGAGGTACATACTGTGACTACTACCTGCCAGCGAGGTACATACTGTGACTACTACCTGCCAGCGAGGTACATACTGTGACTACTACCTGCCAGCGAGGTACATACTGTGACTACTACCTGCCAGCGAGGTACATACTGTGACTACTACCTGCCAGCGAGGTACATACTGTGACTACTACCTGCCAGCGAGGTACATACTGTGACTACTACCTGCCAGCGAGGTACATACTGTGACTACTACCTGCCAGCGAGGTACATACTGTGATTACTGCCTGCCAGCGAGGTACATACTGTGACTACTACCTGCCAGCGAGGTACATACTGTGACTACTACCTGCCAGCGAGGTACATACTGTGATTACTGCCTGCCAGCGAGGTACATACTGTGACTACTACCTGCCAGCGAGGTACATACTGTGACTACTACCTTCCAGCGAGGTACATACTGTGACTACTACCTGCCAGCGAGGTACATACTGTGACTACTACCTGCCAGCGAGGTACATACTGTGACTACTACCTTCCAGCGAGGTACATACTGTGACTACTACCTGCCAGCGAGGTACATACTGTGACTACTACCTGCCAGCGAGGTACATACTGTGACTACTACCTGCCAGCGAGGTACATACTGTGACTACTACCTGCCAGCGAGGTACATACTGTGACTACTACCTGCCAGCGAGGTACATACTGTGACTACTACCTGCCAGCGAGGTACATACTGTGACTACTACCTGCCAGCGAGGTACATACTGTGACTACTACCTGCCAGCGAGGTACATACTGTGACTACTACCTGCCAGCGAGGTACATACTGTGATTACTGCCTGCCAGCGAGGTACATACTGTGACTACTACCTGCCAGCGAGGTACATACTGTGACTACTACCTGCCAGCGAGGTACATACTGTGATTACTGCCTGCCAGCGAGGTACATACTGTGACTACTACCTGCCAGCGAGGTACATACTGTGACTACTACCTTCCAGCGAGGTACATACTGTGACTACTACCTGCCAGCGAGGTACATACTGTGACTACTACCTGCCAGCGAGGTACATACTGTGACTACTACCTTCCAGCGAGGTACATACTGTGACTACTACCTGCCAGCGAGGTACATACTGTGACTACTACCTGCCAGCGAGGTACATACTGTGACTACTACCTGCCAGCGAGGTACATACTGTGACTACTACCT
>NC_091307.1:7665861-7688361 GCF_038502225.1 Cherax quadricarinatus
TCACACACCAACTTATACTTGCCTCCACTTGTGCTACTGCTGCTACTGTAACTACTACTACTACCGTAACTACTAATACCCTCACTACTACTACTACCGTAACTACTAATACCCCCACTACTACTACTACCGTAACTACTAATACCCCCACTACTACTACCGTAACTACTAATACCCCCACTACTACTACTACCGTAACTACTAATACCCCCACTACTACTACTACCGTAACTACTAATACCCCCACTACTACTACTACCGTAACTACTAATACCCCCACTACTACTACTACTGCTACTACTGTAACTACTAATACCCCCACTACTACTACTGTAACTAATACCCCCACTACTACTACTGTAACTAATACCCCCACTACTACTACTGTAACTAATACCCCCACTACTACTACTGTAACTACTAATACCCCCACTACTACTACTGTAACTACTAATACCTACCACCTGCTGTGTGGCTAGTACACTGCTGCCACTGTCGTGACTGCTAGTGCCCACTGCTGCTGCCGTGACTGCTAGTGCCCCCACTGCTGCTGCTGCTGCTGCTGTGACTGCTGCTCCTGCTGCTGCCGTGACTGCTAGTGCCCCCACTACTGCTGCGTGACTGCTGTGCCCCCACTGCTGCTGCTGCTGTGGCTAATGCCCCACCACTGCTGCTGTGACTGCAGATGCTCCTGCTGCTGCTGCTGTGACTGCTAAGTGCTCCTACTGCTGCTGCTGTGACTGCTGTGCTCCTGCTGCTGCTGCTGTGCTGCTAATCCTCCTCTGCTGCTGCCGTGACTGCTAGTGCTCCTGCTGCTGCTGCCGTGACTACTGAATGCTCCTGCTGCTACTGCTGTGTACTACTGTGCCCCCGTACTGCTGCCGTGCTGTGCCCCCACTGCTACTGCTGCCGTGACTGCTAATGCCCCACTGCTGCTGCTGTGTGACTGCTAATGCCCCCACTGCTGCTGCTGCTGTGACTGCTGATCTGCTGCTGCTGCTGCTATCGTGGCTGCTAATGCCCCCACTGCTGCTGCTGCCGTGACTAGCCCCCACTGCTGCTGCTGCTGTGACTGCTAATGCCCCACTGCCTGCCTGTCGTGACTGCTAATGCCCCACTGCTGCTGCTGCTAGTGACTGGTACTCTGCTGCTGCTGCTGCTGCTGTGTGCTCCTGCTGCTGCTGCCGTGACTGCTAAGTGCCCCACTGCTGCTGCTGCGTGACTGCTGTGCCCCACTGCTGCTGCTGCTGCTGTGACTAATGCCCCACCGCTGCTGTGACTGCGGATGCTCCTGCTGCTGCTGCTGCTGTGACTGCTGTGCTCCTGCTGCTGCTGCTGTGACTGCTGAATGCTCCATACTGCTGCTGCTGTGACTGCTGTCTCCACTGCTGCTGCTGCTGCTGCTGCCGTGACTGCTAAGTATCTCTGCTGCTGCTGCTGCCGTGACTGCTATGCCCCCATGCTGCTGCCGTGACTGCTAGTGCCCCCACTGCTGCTGCTGCCGTGACTGCTAGTGCCCCACATGCTGCTGCTGCCGTGACTGCTAAGTGCCCCCCTGCTGCTGCTGCCGTGACTGCTAATGCCCCACTGCTGCTGCCTGCCGTGACTGCTAGTGCCCCCTGCTGCTGCTGCCGTGACTGTGTGCCCACTGCTGCTGCTGCTGCCGTGACTGCTAGTAGCCACTGCTGCTGCTGCCGTGACTGCTGATGCTCCACTGCTGCTGCTGTGACTGCTAGTGCTCGTACTGCTGCTGCTGCTGTGACTGCTAGTGTCCTGCTGCTGCCGTGACTGCTAATGCTCCTGCTGCTGCTACCGTGACTGCTAATGCTCCTGCTGCTGCTGCCGTGACTGCTAATGCTCCTGCTGCTGCTGCTGAGTGACTGATGTAGTTCCACTGCTGCTGCTGCCGTGACTGCCTAATGCTTCCACTGCTGCTGCTGCCGTGACTGTTGGCACCCCACTGCCTACTACTACTACTGTAACTACTACTACTACTACTGTACTACTACCACTACTGTAACTACTAATACTACTACTACTACTGTAACTACTAATACTACTACTACTACTACTGTAACTACTAATACTCCTACTACTACTACTACTGTAACTACTAATACTCCTACTACTACTACTGTAACTACTAATACTCCTACTACTACTACCGTAACTACTAATACTCCTACTACTACTACTACTACCGTAACTACTAATACCCCCACTACTACTACTACCGTAACTACTAATACCCCCACTACTACTACTACCGTAACTACTAATACCCCCCACTACTACTACTACTACCGTAACTACTAATACCCCCCACTACTACTACTACTACCGTAACTACTAATACCCCCACTACTACTACTACCGTAACTACTAATACCCCCACTACTACTACTACTACCGTAACTACTAATACCCCCACTACTACTACTACTACCGTAACTACTAATACCCCCACTACTACTACTACTACCGTAACTACTAATACCCCCACTACTACTACTACTACCGTAACTACTAATACCCCCACTACTACTACTACTGTAACTACTAATACCCTCACTACACAAATTTTCGCTTGCCTTATTCAGCAAGGGGAGCGTTGCTGTTTAAGTGAAAATCGTAAGTTTTACCTATTCGGCATGACATATATATCTATAAAACCTCCGTGTTCTTGACAAAGCTCCTGGAGAGCGAAACGTTTCCACAATAAAATGTCACATTAGATGCATCTCTGTCCATTTACCTAACATCACCCATTAAATGTTGAGGTTATTCAGAATTCAGAAGACGTAGACTCAGATATATATAACATGATTCAACGGAAATAAAAACTAGTCAATATTTTATATATAAAATTGACAGACGTGCGTCTGCACTCTTGAATTTTCACTCTCAGACGTCATCGACTTTGGAGCCATCTTTTTTTTTTTTTTTTTAAATGCTTAAAGCAGCTTCTCTAAAGAGTTTTTGAAGTTATATCGGAGCCGTTGCAGGATGCTGGGAATGTGTTCCACAACTTTGGTTATAGGGCACTTGCCCTTGATAATTATTCCAAGAATTTTGCCATAGTCACTATACACAAGTGTTAACAAAAATGAACCCAGTCGGATGAGGCTTCGTGTTATGAGAGAAATAAAATGGAAAACTGGGAGGAAGAAATTAAAGAAAAACGAAAATTTCAGGCAAGTACTTAAATGTTTGTCGTCGTAGGTACCTATTAAGCCTACACAAATTCTAAAGTTTTTGAGAGTGAGGGAAGCGAGGTGGTGGTGGGTTGAAGGAAGTGTTGCTGCTTGGACGTCAAGATAGTTGTGGGTTGTGATCAGTATATGATTGTGATGGGTTGAGGATGAGAACGGTAGTGGGTTGAGGGTGAGGATGGTAGTGGGTTGAGGGGTGAGGATGGTAGTGGGTTGAGGGTGAGGATGGTAGTGGGTTGAGGGGTGAGGATGGTAGTGGGTTGAGGGTGAGGATGGTAGTGGGTTGAGGGTGAGGATGGTAGTGGGTTGAGGGTGAGGATGGTAGTGGGTTGAGGGTGAGGATGGTGGTGAGTTGAGTGTGAGGATGGTGGGGAGTTGAGGTGTGTGTGTTTTGTAAGTGTGTGCGCGCATGGTTGTGGTTGCTGTGGGTTGAGAGGGAAGTGTGTGGTAGGGCAGATCGGAGATGTATAATTCAATTGACTTGTCAACAATACGAAAACTTCAGGAAACTCAAATTGGATTTGCAGCCCCGTGGTGGAGTCTGCTTGGGGTTGAGGGGACTGGTAGAGTGCAGTGGTGAGAGGTTACTAGAAGGGCAAGAGACTGGGTAGTTTTTCATTTAGCCAGCGTCTTAGCCTCTTCTTGGTAGGCAGGTGGCATCTTATACCCTCTTCCTGATAAACAAGTGGCATCATATACCCTCCTCCTGATAGACAGGTGGCATCTTATACCCTCTTAGCATACAAGTTTTGTCTCATTATCGTAATGAACAGGTGGCTTCCTACGCATTACCTTTGGTAGACACTTGGCATTTCACTCGCTCACCAGTGGACTGGTGGCAAAAAATGGTGCACCTCACTATTTCATACTCTCTGGTATGTCCTTAATGGTTTGCCAGTTTCCATGGTAAATATTGTCAATGAATAATTGACATTGCCTTAGTCTCTTTGACTAGAGTTTAGTCTAGATTGTTGGTTTTCGCTCTTTCTTTAAACTCCTTTGTCTTGTTTGAGAGTCTATAAGCATTTACATGCAAGACTTTGAGATCCTTACTGGGTAAGTTTGAGCTTCAAGTTGGTGTTGGGTTTGGGGTAAAAGAAGGGATTAGGATGTGGGGGCTTCATATGAAGGATGGGGGCGGCTGTTGGGTGCAGGGGAGGTGAAGGGAAGAGCTAAAAAAAAATTGGTCGTGGTTGAGTTTGGTTATGGGGTGAGAGAATTTGGTTAGGGGATGAGAATATGGAAAGGTTAGCTGAGAGTTATTATTCAGATGCTGGGGGATAGAGAGGACGGGTTGATAGCGACTGCTTTCTCTGGACTCTGTGTCTACTTGTAGCTACAGGAGCAGAGTTGTGCTTGTATTGTCCCATCCTTAATCACGTTTATTGTATAATTTTTTAAAAAATCCAGTGGTTGTATAGTAGCACATTTTACCTTCTCTTTGAAATCATTCCATTGCTCAGTTACTCTTTTTACGTGGAAAAACTTCAAGCATTCTGTCGGCTCTAATTTTTCCTCATATTACAACTGCGTTCTGTGTTGTTCCTGATGCAGAGTCTAAGAAATTTTCTTTATCCTTATTTTCATGTCCACCCACAACCTTGCGTGTGGTTCTGTGTGTCTCGTCCTCTCAGCCAGTGGGAGTAACTTAGCGTCTCGTCCTCTCAGCCAGTGGGAGTAACTTAGCGTCTCGTCCTCTCAGCCAGTGGGAGTAACTTAGCGTCGCGTCCTCTCAGCCAGTGGGAGTAACTTAGCGTCTCGTCCTCTCAGCCAGTGGGAGTAACTTAGCGTCTCGTCCTCTCAGCCAATGGGAGTAACTTAGCGTCTCGTCCTCTCAGCCAGTGGGAGTAACTTAGCGTCTCGTCCTCTCAGCCAGTGGGAGTAACCTAGCGTCTCGTCCTCTCAGCCAATGGGAGTAACTTAGCGTCTCGTCCTCTCAGCCAGTGGGAGTAACTTAGCGTCTCGTCCTCTCAGCCAGTGGGAGTAACTTAGCGTCTCGTCCACTCAGCCAGTGGGGGTAACTTAGCGTCTCGTCCTCTCAGCCAGTGGGAGTAACTTAGCGTCTCGTCCTCTCAGCCAGTGGGAGTAACTTAGCGTCTCGTCCTCTCAGCCAGTGGGGGTAACTTAGCGTCTCGTCCTCTCAGCCAGTGGGAGTAACTTAGCGTCTCGTCCTCTCAGCCAGTGGGAGTAACTTAGCGTCTCGTCCTCTCAGCCAGTGGGAGTAACTTAGCGTCTCGTCCTCTCAGCCAATGGGAGTAACTTAGCGTCTCGTCCTCTCAGCCAGTGGGAGTAACTTAGCGTCTCGTCCTCTCAGCCAGTGGGAGTAACTTAGCATATTCAGCTGGGAGTAACTTAGCGTCATCCGTCTCGTCCTCTCAGCCAACTCGTCTTCCTCTCAGCCAGTTTTTCTCGTCCTCTCAGCCATTCTTAGCATGATAGCCATTTTGTAGCTCCTTTGTTTTTAAACTTTTCTATTTTATTCATGTATTTTTTTCCAGTGCGGACATTAAACAGCCGCATATTCCAATTTTTGTCTTCTGTTAGTTGTAAGCAACGTTTTAGCATTTCTGTATCCACATTTTTAAGTTATTTTATAATTTGCCATAAGAGTATACGAATTTCTCAAAATTTAATTTATATGATCTACTGGCACACTAAGAGAAAACGCAATAAGTGTCCGGGGCCCAAGACTGTTCAACAGCCTCCCACCTGCAATAAGGGGCATTACCGGTAGACCCCTGGTTGTCTTCAAGAGGGAACTGGACAAATACCTAAAGACGGTGCCGGATCAGCCGGGCTGTGGTTCGTACGTTGAATTGCGTGCGGCCAGCAGTAACAGCCTCGTTAATCAGGCCCTGATCCACCGGGAAGCCTGGTCGTGGACCGGGCCGCGGGGGCGTTGATCCCCGGAATGTCCTCCAGGTAGACTCCAGGTATCCCCATTTTTTTTAAATGACAACTCTTAGGCCCCTCTGCGCTTTAAGTATTTTGTGACAATATTCTTAGTGACCTGCTTTCTCTTTCTCCTATTTCTATTACATTTCACGTATTTTCAATGAATTTCTTAATTCATCTATAACTACACTTGCTTAATTTATCAAAATCATTCCATAGAAAGTGCCATTTTTATTATTTATTTTACCTAAGATTTTTCCATAATCCACAGTCATAATTTTTTTACACACCGGCCGTCTCCCACCAAGGTAGGGTGACCCGAAAAAGAAGAAACACTTTCACCATCACTCATTCTCGCCAGAGGCGCGCTGATATGATACTTCCAAACTGCAAATATCCTCACCTCTCCTTCAGAGAGGCAAATTAAAGACAGTACTGTGGCATCCCACTTGTGATATCTCCTTAAAGGAACATTTCTTCCTATTTTAACACCTGGCATTTTTCCCCTAAAACGATGTCTCATCCTTAGTAAACATTTGCCTTTTGGGACATATTTTGCAGATTCCAAATTAATCTATCGTGAAGACCTCTATCAGAACTTAATATCTAAATAAACACAATCCATCCATTTCTTGAGTTTCCGTGACTGCCACTGCTTAATATATTTGATGAATGCAAATTTACAGACCGAAAAGGGAATTGTTTACCAGTCAGTAGGTTTTGTTCTCATAAGTGTTAAGTCAATTTTAATCTCGTATATTTTTTGCTTGCATCAGCACTTGTCAATGAATTTGACATGTAGTTTAAAGAGTCTTCCCCGTTACCTCTTCTATATATTGGAACAATGTGTGCCATATTCCCTTTGAATGCTAATTTAATTTCTTGAGTTGAAATCTTTAAAAGTTTTCCAGAGCAGAGAGCATAATTCCTATGTATATTGTTTTAAAACCCAAGGTGGTATCCCGTCTGGTACTCTTGCTTCTTGTTAGTATTCAGCAGTAATTTCTTTACTTTCCTTGTTAGTTAACATTTTGTCCTAGGCACATGTCGATTAGACACTAGGCCTGTTGTATATGCGCGCACGCGTGTGTGTGGGGGTGGGGTGGGTGGGGGGGGGTAGGTGTTTTCATAGCACACTCGTGCTAATTGTGACTGACTTTTTCGATATACGGTAAATATATATATGCGTATTTATATATAAAAAAAATGAAAGGTTTCGTCTGCTGTCGACTGAACATTCTACACATTGTATTTCATTCTATTTAATGAAGGTCATTATCGCTCTCTTAACAGTTGACAAACGCATAATTTCTCACGAGGCGTACATGCTGGGCGTCTGCACGTGCGTATTTCCTGGAAAATATTAGCCGCTTCGGGAAGCGAGTCTTACTTAATATTCGCTCACGCCCTGGCCAGAAATTGTTCCTCTATTACTCTGTAATTCTAAGAGCAGTATTTATTGCTTATTCCTTCCCCCTAGTACAGATACTTAGGGCAGGACATTGTTTGAACCTTAATAATACACCACTAGGTGGGCAGGTTGATGGATGTAGCTAGGTCACGCTACACTACGTCGCCGCCGCCGCCTCCGCCACCTCTACACATCGTCGGCGCCACATTACGCCACTGTCACCGCCACATTACACCGTCTTCGCCACCATCACACTACGCAGCCGCCACTCCTGTTCCGCCACAGTCACCCCCCACAAAACACATCTATGCCTCATCTTGCAATACATTATTCATTAGTTTTTGTGTGAATGAGATCGAGTCAGGATGAATCCTGTTTTACTTCCATTAAATGAGCATTATTATTATTATTATTATTATTATTATTATTATTATTATTTGCACGTGGAAACGTTAAACCCAGGGAAATGGAAGAAAATCCTGTTTCATGAGAGAATACGGATGGTACCTTCAGTTTCATGTATCGAGAGCCTTTCTCCATCACTGAGGCTCCTCTACCCTGCTCATGTCATTAAATGGTTAACAGTGTGGAAATAATGAGAGCTGTCATGACCACCGTCTCCTCGGTGAAATGTTTTAACATCGCTTACCACTGAACTCAGTGGACTGCTTGTGGGTATCCTCATTGCCTTACTGAAGTCTCGCAACGCAGGCTGACAGATTTCCCGAAACCCATCCTGCGTGATGGAATACGGCGGGAAAATACACCTGGATTTTGTTCTTGTTTATTCTTCTATAGACTGGAGAAGCAGCACACTGCTGTTACATCCAATTTTGTAAATGACACGTTACAGCCAGGACAAACTAAGAAAAAATAAAAAAAATTAGGCATTTTCTGAGATGCGAAATTTTAGTTAAAACGTGAATGCAAACAGCAGAACGGATTTCGACGCAGGTGAGTGTGATAAATGGTTTTGAAAACCGACAATTTGAAGAACTGAGACACTTATGCAACACATGGGAATCTTTATAAATATTCCCATATGTTGTATAAGTGTCTCAATTCTTCACGCAGGTGAGTACAACTGAACCTTTTAGTTGAGTTCGATTAGGACTCGTATCAGATTACAGAACGGGTGAGACTTGAATCTATGGCAGGTGAGTTCCAAAACTCACAAGCCCCACCCGTTCTGCTTATTCGTTTGTAATCGTGTTATTACGACTTCTTGAGTCAAAGTCGTATGTAAAACATCTCCAATATCGGGCCCCAAATAAATTGCGACAGTTTTTAGTTCAGTCATTTTGTTAAAACACCCAACTTGCAGAAGTTTGGAGTGTAGTTTCCCCTGACATCCTAGTCTCTGGAGACAAAACATCATAAATGTTTATCAAACTTTCTCTATAAACATCATTTTAGGGTAAAAAAAAAAAAGAAAAATATGAATGGGAACTATTGACATCTCGGTTGGATACTAAACTTTTTAAGTCTAAATATTAATCCAGACGTGTACTTACAGGGGTAAGGGGTAGAACTACAGCTCCTGGGCCCGTCTCTCAACCTTCATTATATTGAAGTTGATTGCTGTCCTCTTGGGTTCTGAAATAACTAATTTTGTATCTAAATATTTATAATGGCCGAACAATTGTTTAGAAAATACAAGTATATCGTGATACAGGAATACAATGATACAGTGCAACGGTATAGTGATACTGTGATATAGTAGTGTATTGTAAATAGTCTCAGTCGGACCGAAACGTAGTCGTAAGATTCTCTTTCCTGTGTGTAGAGTATTTGTGTATTGCTCCAGTCACGGTATTGTGCCTTTTTGTTTTCTCTAAGTAGTATGATCGTGACTCAGAGACACTGTGGTAAAATGGCACACTATTTACAGTGATTTAGCGTTATAGTAAAATAGTGATATGGAGACATTCTTACAAATATAGCTTATGGAGATACAGTGGGAATTATAAATACATCATACAGGAATACATTGATGCAGCAAGTTATCACTATGAAACAAAGTAATAATATAAATGATATATAAAGTTACTGTGATGTAGGCTGCATTAATAGTTACAGAAGATATGGTGATACATATTTACAGTAATGCAGTAATGCATAGACATAGGATTGCAGAGATATATATTGGTCAAAGTGCGGTGTTAATCTCGCAGTTGCCACTACAATGATACTGATATACAGGAGTACAATGGTGCATGTGTGGCTGCATGAATACAAAGATGCATAAATATCTGAATCAATAGTGGTGCAAAAATAAATGCAGGAGTATAATGATACAAATATTTTATTTCCCCATAATTATTTACCTGTAATACCATTATATATGTGCAATAATTTCCCAAAAGTTATATACGTGTAATACTGTTACATATGTCTAATACTAAACACAGCATTTCAGGCAGACATAAACTAAGACTAAATCTCTTTAATACAAGGAAAATAATTTAGATTAGGAGCTGTATTAGCTTATGTATACAACAAAAGATACTGACAGGTTTGATAAAAAATATAACAAATACTGTGCCAGTTCAGGCAAGAGTGTGTCAGCGAGAAGATTAAGAGCATCGCCGTATTATGCAGCCGAATACACGACCAAGGCAATGATTAGATGGGAATAATAATGACGAAACCAGCTGGTTAAAAGCGATGGTGGTGATTATGATACCTGCAGAATAGAAGTGGTCAGGTCTTCAGTGGTCAGTAATTTAGATTTCTGAAGCTGAATTAAACTTGCTGTCAGCAGTTAAGAAAAAATAAGGTTTAATAGTAAATAAGGAAAAAAATAATCAGGGATTTAATTGAAATTATACAGTCTGAGCACAGTCTTGTTTTAGATTTTAATTAATTTATTGCTCTTTTTCACTGGCAATTTAATCCATATTTTTTGCTCTTTATCTGCTTTGAGGTTCTCAAGAGGTTCAAAATAATACGATGCATACTAAAGTGGTCTTTATTTCTACAGTGGTTCCTCCGTGTTCTGCTCAAATTTTCCAGGAAATAATAGGGAAGCATCACCATTACTAAGAAGTGTTCTAAAGACGTGGAGTGAAGAGAAGCAAGCATGAATAACATTAACAGTTAGTAGGTTTGAGATTTGAAAAAGGCGTAGCGTGTTGTCTATAATTTGAGTGTGATGATTCTGACAGGTGTCTATATTTCTGTAAGGTGGGTTATCGACGTAGGTTCCCAGGCATAAATTTCGTTTTTGAGATGGTCAATAGATGCAGTGTTAAAAGCATAGACTGGAGAAACATAATTAGATAATGTCCCTACAGTTATTGATACTTTGTCTTGGACATGAGCATAAAAATTTCAATTTGTTGTCCACGAATAGACCTAGATAAAAAAGACGAGAGATGATTCCTATCTTGATTCCATTAATTTTAATTTTAAAATTAGGGACATGGTTTTTTAACAAAAACTATGCCTAACGATTTTTTTAATAATTAAGCGCGAGTAAATGAACTATAATACCAGGTGAGGGTATTTTTTTTAATTCGTCATTAACTATGTTGTTTAATGTCAGGGCATGATGAAATAATTTGTGTCAACAGGAAGAGTACAGGTTTTGTATGTTGGTAGGTTATTTATATAGAGGAAGACAAGTATGCTGCTCAGAATGCTATCTTAGGGGTCGACAAAACTGTCTGGTGAGGCAACTGAAGTATCACTGATGGTTACAATTTGTTTGTTAGTGCGAGTAAGATCGACAGCAATAATGTGCCCTCTGAATCAACGGTAGTTTATTTCGTGAAAAAGAGTATATTGTGGTGAACATTATCTAAAGTCTTTGCAGATCCAAAAAAGAAAAAAAAAGAAAAAAAAATGGAAGAGCAATTCTTTCAGGTGCTGCAAAAACTGTTTCAAGCATTTTAATTAGTGATTCTTTTGTGCTTTTCTTAGGCCCGAAACCAGCTTGGTAAAGAGTAAGCATATAGTATTTGGCAAGTAAACGTACAGCTGCATGTGGAATATTGGTTTGTAGTTATCAGCATTAATCAGATCAGCACCTGACTCTTTTGAGAATATATTGTAAAATTTCTTCAAGTGATTTATTGTAAAGTAAAGCAGTAGTAACTTTACTTTTTACCGCTCCGTCTTAAGAACATAAGAAAGGAGAAACTCTGCAGCAGGCCTATTGGCCCATACTAGACAGGTCCTTCACAAATTCAACCCAGAATAAACGCTACCCAAGCCTTCCCGACCTATTTTCTGGTCTTCTCTGCTCGGTTGTAACTTCACAATAATCCAGGACGGACCCAAACATTGTCATAAATTTCCACTTGTAAGTGTTTCTGTGAATAGCAGTTTTTCTCTAAATTTTAATTATTTCAGCTGCGATACCTGCTAAAATTTTGAGTGGTTTAGTTACTGAGGTTATTTCTGTGGTTGTGGCAGGAGCCAAGTTTGAGGAATGGTAGCTAACAACCAAGTTGGCTATTGATGTTCGTCTGGACCTTTGGAATGATGATGAATAAGTGGTTACAGGAAAACAATAATACATAAATTGATGAATGTATACAGTACACAAATATATGCAGACACAGTGATATATGAATACAGAGATGCAATGCTACACAGATATGACACTATGATGTAGCAGTATAAGGTACATGAACACCGTACCCGACCAATCGCAATGAAAGTCGACCTGCTGTTACACTAAACCTGCAGGGGTCATGTAGTTATTGGAGCATTGGAGATATTCGAATTTGATCCAAGAATGGGGGGGATTTAATTCTCAGGAACAAGAACCCATCGCCAACACGAAAACATCCTCTTCCTCAAAAAAGGTTAAGTATGGCAGGTTGCGAAGAGAGACCTTTGAGCTCAATAGTGTAAACAAACTAGGTCTTGAGGACAAAACTGGCTAAGCGTTTGAGAGGAAAACAAAAATATCAAGTGTGTTTGTGGATAGTAATCTGCATAACTAGAAATCACGTGTTTTTTTTTTTTACGGGAGATTAAATGAAAACTGGCTTCAACAACAACAAAAATGAATATGGAGGCACCAATTATCTCCATGTTTTTATGAAAATAACGCCACCAATAGGTGAAACATGACTGTGTGAAATATCTTCACATTCAGGAAAAATAACTGTAAAATAAAACATTAATGTTTAGAAATTTAAACAAATGACAGCAAATTTAAAGGTAAAATATTGCGACCTCAGAGAAAAGACGCCATAAATATATTATAAACATTGGTTTTTCATATAATTTTGTATTTCTGATGTTAACAATAATAGTTAAAATGAAAATTTCATTCTTTATATTATTTAACTTGTATATTTAGCTTATGTATGTAGGTAGGATGTAACAACTACACCGCTCATTGTATTCGATGGAGGAGTGTTTTGACTGGTTGCCAACGCTGCTTGCTACCTGCTCGCTTGTTCCGTAATTCGTGCCAGACTCAAGGTGATACAAGTCACCTGACGTCCGACTGTAGGCCTTGCTCTCTCTCCCTCTCTCTCTCCCTCTCTCTCTCCCTCTCTCTCTCCCTCTCTCTCTCTCTCTCTCTCTCTCTCTCTCTCTCTCTCTCTCTCTCTCTCTCTCTCTCTCTCTCACTCTCTCTCTCTCCCCCTCTCTCCCCCTCTCTCTCTCCCTCTCTCTCTCTCTCCCCCCCTCTCTCTCCCTCCCCCCTCTCTCCCTCCCCCCTCTCTCCACCCTCTCTCTCCCTCTCTCTCTCTCCCTCTCTCTCTCTCCCTCTCTCCCTCTCTCTCTCTCCCTCTTTTTTTTTTTTTTTTTTTTTTTTTTTTTTTTTTACACATGGTTTGACAAGGTTAAGGATCCCTAGCTTTATTGACAAGCTATTTACAGGTTAAGGATTCCTAACTTTATTGATAAGCTAAGAGCTGTTACCTACATCAGCTCATTTGAAAGCATTTTTATTGTTATGAGACATACAAGTAGGGAACAGGATGAAGTTGGAGCCATCTGTGGGCCAGCATTTTCATTTGATCAACTGACGTTATCTCGTTGACATCATTATGCTGAACGAATGTGTTCCATACTCGAGTCATCCTGGGTATGTATGATCTCAGATGGAGTGATGTTCTGGAGAAGGGTACAGCCAGAGTGAAGTTGCTGCTTTCTGCCCGTCTTGTGGCATAAAAGCTTGTTTCGCGCTGTCCTCGAAGTGGATCAAGTGTGGTATTTTGACAATATTGGCCTTGTACATAACAGTAAGGCCACCCACATCCCTCCTATGTTGAAGGCTCTGCTGAAATGACAGATCCATCCAGGATGGGTCCAGGCGAGAGATGAGACGTCTTGCTCTGTTCTCTACTCTGTCAAGCAGTCGCAGATGAGAGGGGGGACAGGCAAACCAAGAAAGTGGAGCATACTCAAGGTGTGAGCGTACTTGTGCCTCGTACAGTATCTTGCAACCCCTACTGTCAAGCAGATGCGAGATACGGCGAAGTGCTGTAAGCTTCCTGGCTGCCTTGTTTGCAAGATTTACAACATGGTTCTTCATGGTTAGTTTGGAGTCAAATTTCACCCCAAGGATATCAACTTCTTCTCCAGGTGCCAACATCCTCCCATTCATCCTTACTACTGCACCAGCATTACCATCATGGTGCCTAGAGACGATCATCATTTGCGTTTTCTCAGGTGCAAATGTTACTTGCCATCTATTTCCCCAAGCTGATATAGCTCTCAGCTGGTGATTGATGTAGCTTAGAGCAGCTGGCATTTCTTCTCTTGGATAAGTGAATGTCAGTGTACAGTCGTCTGCATATGCATGTGATTCTGGGATGAGATGAAGAAGGTCGTTGAAGTAGACATTCCATAACAGTGGACCCAGCACACTTCCTTGTGGAACGCTTGCCCCAATAGGATGTCTTGCTGATTCCGTTCCATTGAGGACTACACTTAGAGATCTACCATGAAGGTAATCACTGAGGAGACATAGCGTAGAGCCTGCAATTCCCAGTGCTTGAAGTTTTGCTAAGAGGCCCTGGTGCCACACCCGGTCGAAAGCGCCAGCAATGTCTCTCTCTCTCTCCCTCTCTCTCCCTCTCTCTCCCTCTCTCCCTCTCCCTCTCTCTCTCTCTCCCCCACTCTCTCCCCCTCTCTCCCCCTCTCTCTCTCTCGCTGGTCCTGGTAACACCTCTATCTCTGCTCTGTCTTGGAGAATGTTGTTTTCCACAGCTTGTGTTATGTAGACGTTTTTTTTTGGTAGTGTCTCTCCAGTGGTGAGCCGAGACATACATCTAGTAACTCTGTGCAACTCGATTCACAGAGAATTATTCAAGCCTGGTTATATTTGACGTTTTCATAGATTGTGTGTCGTGGGGACACACTATATCTCTGGTCCCAAGTTCAACTCTCGACCTACATTTGTTTTGACATCTACGTACTGTCGTAGTTGGGAAATTGGAATTGCTGAACTCGGTTTCAGCAATAAGGGAGTTTTATGCCTTTATGTAGGCTGAAGATCTACAGTTAGGGTCGTTTTGTCCTTGATTCGTTGCCTGACGCTGTGCTGTTCACTGCTGTTGCGGGTATTACTGCTGTTTGGCGAATGGGTCATCATCTCGGTCAAGCAAGCTGTCTGATTACCTCAGTGGTCCAGAAGTCAGCTTATTTAGGGACTTGTCAACCACATTCTAAATCTGAGTCAATCTGAGTGCGTATTGAGCAATTGCACAAACGCTCACTTGTACATTACTCAAGTACTTGAGTACATCTCTTCATAGCAACGTACTAGATGGTACATATCAAGAATAATACATTATTTTATAAAATGTGCTCATAGCACCATATGATTATATTTACAGAATAACTATGATATATAAATATTTTAAGTTATACTTCAAGAGTTATGTAGGAGCTTATTTAATTATTCAAACTACATTAACTAAGATAATATAAAATATTCATAAATTTGAGCAAATTATTATAAATTAGAGTTAAGTATTTACAAATTTAAAAACACTTATAAATTTAAAAAAAAATAATAACAGTGAATCTTATACAAAAAATTGTGAGATTAGCCACAAACCTTTGGAAAGTGAATAAAAACCTCACATGAAAAAAAAAAAATAATCTACAAATATATTTTTGATCCTGCATCCAATCTTGACTACACTCGGGCCAGCAGGAGATCGCAGACAGCCTCGCGTTATTTGTAAAACGGCATCATCGGCATAAGTGGATTAGGGAGGCTTGGAGCGTGCCTGGGATGTCTAGTGCAGCCCTGAAGCAACGTTGGCTATGCAACGCCAGCCTCCTTAAGTTCATCAATGTAAATGGGACCAATTTTGGCAGGTTAGTTCATTGTGTGTTTTTCCTGCTGTTCGGGGCCCTCATTGCCTGATGGTGGAAAACAGATGGAAAATGATGCTCCGGAGTTGAGAGGAAGGGTAGAGAAGACGCGAATGTATACGTGTATTTTGTTTTGGGAAGATGTATTGATGAAGGTAGTGTGCAAACTGTGGTGGAGGTGGTGGAAGTGAGGATGGTAGTTTTGAAGATGATGGTATTGTGATAATGCGAGTAATGGTCGTGGTGATGGTGTGGTGATAAAGTAGGGCTGATAACTGAGGTATTAATGGTGGTGTTTTTTTTTTGTTTATGGTGATAGTTGTGTTGTACATAGCGGTGGTGGCTAGTTGTGGAGTTGGTATTACAAATGAATGATATGGTAATGGCGTTTGTGGCGCTGGTATCATCTGGCACACACCGCCAATGCTAGTTGACAGCACCAGGCAAAATGTTATCAACAAGCGTGATGTATGGTTAATCTGCAGACTAACGTAATGCCAAATAATGTATGAACTAACTCTAAAAAGAGTTGAGCCTTTTCTCACCTCTCCCCTCTCTTAATACAGATCTGCCCCTACACACACGCGCATCTTAATACGCGTATAGATCTTCCTACACACACAGATTTACTTACACTCACAGATCTTACACACACACACACACACACACACACACACACACACACACACACACACACACACACACACACACACACACACACACACACACACACATCTTACAAACTATTTCCATATAAGAATTTTTCGCACACTGAAGTTTTCACCCACATAAATTTTCCCCAGACAATTCCCCCCCCCCAAAAAAAAAAAAAAAAAATCCACAATTTCCCCACACAGAAACCTATCCCCACCCCACATACATCTTCCCTCACACACGCGTATCTTCCCCAAACACACACCATCTTCCACACACGCATCTATCTCCACACAAACAATTCTTCTTATACACATACATCTTCACACACACATACACACATCACAAACACAAATCTTCATAGAGAAATCTTCACACAAATCTTCCCCTGACACACAAATCTTTCCCCACACACAAATCTCCCCCCCCAACGCATCTTTCCCCTACACATTTCTCCTCCCCCATACACATATCTCTCCACCGACACACAAATCTTTCTTACACACGACTCTTCTCCCAAAAGCAAATCTTTTCCCATACCCAAATTCAAACTAAACGTAAATCCTAACCATCCCCCCACCCACACACACCTACAAATCTTGACCAATCCCCCACCCATACACTCCTACAAATCTTAACCAATCCTCACCCACACCTACAAATCTTAACCAATCCCCCACCCATATACACCTACAAATCCTAACCATCCCCCCACATACACACACCTACAAATCCAAGGATAAACAAATCAGCTTTTCAGAGTTGGAATAAAGGATTTATTCCAAATACAAACGAAGAGAAGAATAAATAGTTTTGGTGTGCATTAGTGGAAATTAAGGCAGCTGGAGGGAGGGAGAGGGAAGCCTGTTGGAATTCCCGAGTAGGGAAGTGTTGGCACATTATGGGAGAGTCGTTGTGGGAGAGTCGTTGTGGGAGAGTCGTTGTAGGAGAGCCGTTGTGGGAGAGTCGTTGTAGGAGAGCCGTTGTAGAAGAGCCGTTGTAGGAGAGTCGTTGTAGGAGAGCCGTTGTGGGAGAGCCGTTGTGGGAGAATCGACAAACTGTTGAACAGTAAACACGTAATAGTGAATATATATATATATATATATATATATATATATATATATATATATATATATATATATATATATATATATATAAATGCAAAACAACCACTGTGAAAGAATAGTGAAATTCCAAGCGCTTTCGTGACTACTCACATTGTCAAGGAACTATGAAAGCAATACATCAAAGGAAGGCAATTAAAGGTCTTAGACCACACCTCACAGTCAGCTCCCACAACAAAGAAACACCTGACGCGCGACAATACCGGACTCATAAGAAAAGAGGAACACTGCAGTAGGTCCGCTGGTCCAACTAGACAGGTCCTCACGACATCCCACTAACAAATTATTCTACCCGAGAAATAAGGTTTATTATTTGTCCAATGTATTATTAAACTCTTCCCAAATTTTATTAATTATAAATGAATCTAATTTATATAAACCAAAGGAAATATTAATATTATTTTCAAAACTGCTTTTTATGAAACAAGATTCAATTATATTTCTGTCAACCATGGACTTGCTTGATACAACTTTCTCAACTTTTTGAAAATCAATTGGATGGTTAAAATCTCTCACATGAATAAATAGAGCATTGGAATCTTGTCCAGTTCTAATGCTATATTTATGTTGTTTTAATCTATATTCGAGACTTTTACCAGTTTGACCGTAATAAACTTTATCGCAAATTTTACAAGGAATCTTATAGACACATCCGTCAGCATTTTGGGGGAGAATTCTTTATCAAAAGTGTTTTTACTGTATCAAGATTTTTAAATACAACTTTAATATTTAAAGTCTTAGGAAAGAAGGCATATCAACCAAGTTTTCATGGTAAGGGAGAACCAACATATTTTTAGTTGAATAAGGTTGGTTGTCCCTTTTTGGGTTGTAAAAAGTATTTCTAGCAATTTTAAATGATTTATCAATTACATTTCTCGGGTATTTCAGATCATTGGCTATTTCATAAATTTTGGATATTTCTTCATCTATGAACTCTGGACTAAAAATACATAAAGCTCTCAGAAACATTGATGAGAAAACAGGCAGTTTAACTCTATCTTGATGTGAAGAATAATAGTGTACATAGGAACTGTTATTTGTAGGTTTTCTGTAAATTTTAAATTTGAATTCATTATTACTCTTAATAATTAAAACATCTAGAAAAGGCAATGAGTTATTTTCCTCAAACTCAACAGTAAAGTTTACAGAATGGGCCAAGCTATTTAATTTTCCAAGGAAATGGTGTGTATCTACATTTTTGGGCATAAGACACAAAATATCATCAACATATCTGAACCATTTTGCTCTATTAGGAAGGATTGTGTTAAGTAATCTTGTTTCAAAAAAATCCATGTATAGATTACTAAGAACAGGTGAAAGAGGATTTCCCATTGCCATACCAAATTTCTGAGTGTAAAACTTATCATTAAATACAAATTTTGCATCAACAATGCAAAGTTTAATAAGTTTAATGATGGTAGGAACTGGCAATGGTAAATCATAATTAACGAGTTCTTCAGATAAGAAACTTAATAAATCATCAACAGGAACTTTCGTAAACAAGGAAGTAACATTAAAACTAACCATGTTAACCACGTTTATTGTGATCTTATTGCGCATATATATATATATATATATATATATATATATATATATATATATATATATATATATATATATACAGCTTCAGGGAGAATCTTGAGTTTTCCCTAAAGCAAGTTTATTTTTTTCTCTGAGGATGAGGGTCCCCATGACAGTTCTAGAGGTGGTACCTCCCTATATTTATATATATATATATATATATATATATATATATATAAATATATATATATATATATATATATAAATATATATATATATATATATTATATAATATAATTATACATACTATTAAATTCACCTCTATTCTTGCTCGTAATGCAGATACATAATCAGCAAATCACATGGCAGCGCCTCAGTACCTAAAATCATGTAGACATGGTCAAGATGTTCAGTTGTTGTTCAAACAAATCATAAGAATGTGGAAGAAATATGATCTAAGTGACTTTGACTGTGGAGCTGTTGGTGCCAGACCGGTTGGTCTGAATGTCTCAGAAACTGCTCATCTCCTGGGATTCTCGACCCTCAACAGTCTTTAGAGTTTACAGAGAATGTTGCCAAATATACAGAACATCTAGTGAGCGATAGACTTGTGGGAAAAAACTTCTAGATAATTAGAGAGGTCAGAGGAGAATGGCCACACTGGTTCAAGCTGACAGGAAGGTAATAACTCAAATAATCACACGTTACAACTGTGGTATGCCGAGGAGCATCTCTGAATGAGCAACACATTCAGCCTTGAAGCGGATGATGTACAGCAGCAGACCACCACACCAGGTTCCAACTCCTGTCAGTTAAGAACAGGAAACTGAGTCTACACTGGGCACAGACTCACCAAAGCTAGACAGATGCATACTGGGAAAACATCACTTGGTCTGACGAATCGCGATTTCTGCTGCACTATGCACATGGTATAGTCAGAATTTAGCGTAAGCCATAGTGATGCAACATGAATGTGCAGCTAACAAATCTGCAGCAACTGCCTGATGCTGTCATGTCAACATGGAAAAGGGTCTCTAAGGATTGCTTCCACCATATTGTTAAATTCATGCCATGAAGATTTCAGTCAGCTGTGTGGGCTAAAGGGTGGCCTTACCCAGTACTAGGAGGTGCATCTAATGAAGTAGCCACTGAGCGTACATTACTACTACTACTACTATTAATACTACTACTATTAATACTACTACTACTACTACTACTACTACTACTACTACTACTACTACTACTACTACTACTACTAATAATAATAATAATAATAATAATGAATGAACAAAAACGGGAAATCAAATCGTGGTTCTGAATGCGGCTGGTTTCAATGTCAGCCTGCCACCCTCTCTCACCCACCCACTCTGCCACCATCTCTCGAACTCTGTCACCCATCCAATCTGCCACCCACCCACTCTGCCACCCACTCTGTCACCCGATCACCTACCTATCCAACGACAGCATTCCACCCTTCCATCCACCCACCCTCTGCCACCTTTCCTGCCAATTTGTTTGCCACCCTCCTTGCCACCCAACCTTCTCCCTTCCCTGTGACATACCCACCCTTCTACCTACAACCTACTTTTTCTGCCCTCGTTCCTTGCCATTCAACCCTGTCACCCACCATGCCTACTGGTCATCCTCCTGCCGCTTTCATTACCGTCCATCCTGTTACTCAGCCTACAACCTGTTCTGTTAAATACACTGCCATCCTGCCATCAACTCTGCAATCCTCCCTTCCATCCATCCTCCCACCTACTCGGCTGTTCACGATGCCAACCATCTTGGCATCCACCCTGCCAACCACCCTCCTTGTTTCTCCCATTCTGCCACCCACCCTACCAACCACCCTTCCACCAACTCTACCAATCACCCTGCCACCCACCCTGCCACCCACCCTGCCACCCACCATGTTGACGCACACATTATCGCTGGAGCACTCCACCTCGGACGCTCCTTTGATATCCTCTCTGGCAGCCTCCATGTCAACACTCTCGTGGTTTAATGTGAGTGCAGATATTTTATTTATCATTACCTGGTAAAATTTTCCACTAGAATTATTTTTAAGTCAGTCATATATATATATAATTCACACAAACTGTAGGAAGATCGTTCCGTCTAATTCCACAGCCGTCTCCGAGACGGGTCCATCCATGAACCTGACTATACCTACCATTTCTAAGATGCTTCCTGACCCTTACGGTAAAACGCTTTTTCATGATGGTTCCCAACATACGTAGTTCCAGCCCTGCCCTTGTTCAAACTGATGTTTCGCACACCCTTGAGAATAAAAATAACATAAAGAAACATGCTGGAATGGTTGGTTGGTTAATTAGAGTTTAAGGCCTGTTGACTACAAGAGGGTCATTAAAGGCTTCGTATAACCTGTTCACCACCAGTCATGAATACCTTTTTTTTTAATCTTCTAAACCTGCAATTAAAACATAACACACACACACTACTACTACTACTACTACCACCTCTTCCTGCCTATATATAGCCGTCCTGCTCCACCTCTGTTAGTGTGACTTTGTCAATGGTCCAAGTCGGACCGAAAAGTCGTCGTAAGCTTCTCTCTTTTATGTGCGGGTTATTTGTGTATTGTTCCAGTCACGGTATTGTGCCTTTTTGTTATTTATTTATTCCTGCAATTAAAGTGAAGCCTCAGCGTATACACACGAAAATCATACATCTTTTTTGTGTGTATACGATGTGTCGGCTTCAGATAGCTAATCAAGATATAACGAAGAGGAAATTTGTGTTAAAACATCATACATGTGATACAGAATGTTACGACGTATAGCAAACGATATAATAGTTTTATCCCAATACGGGATATACATTGTTGATTGAACTGTAAAATAAATGCTTGTTGATATATCTAACATGTGATGCCGAATGTTCATTAATCAATCCTGTTATACAGAATTCTTAGTAATATAAAATGTTTATAAATAATCTAACAAGTGATATAGAATGTTTATGATCTGTGTATGTCTGTGTCTCAGTTTCTGTGACTGTTTCTGTGCTTGTCTCTGTGCCTGTCTGTCCATGTTTTTCTCTTTTACTCTTTCTGTCTCTCTCTCTTTTTTACACAGGGTTTGACAAGGTTAAGTTAAGGATACCTAGCTTTATTGACAAGCTATTTACAAGTTAAGGATTCCTAACTTTATTGACAAGCTAAGAGCTGTTACCTACATAATTTCATTTGAAAGCATTTTTATTGTTATGAAACATACAAGTAGGGAACAGGATGAAGTTGGAGCCATCTGTGGGCCAGCATTTTCATCTGATCAACTGACTTTATCTCGTTAACATCATTATGCTGTACGAATGTGTTCCATACTCGAGTCATCCTGGGTATGTATGATCTCAGATAGAGTGA